>NW_021133588.1:0-18730 GCF_004193835.3 Ostrinia furnacalis | reverse complement strand
ACACGTTGTATACTTGGCAGGGTAGAAAACTCCGTCACCGCGATGCAGGTTTGTATGAGCGGCGGAGTGTGCCATAGTGTAGTTGTGACAGCGCCATCTGTTGGTACATAGTTTGTAGTGGCGTATCGTCGGTGTCGCCACACATTAAATGTAGTTTTTACGTAGTCGCTAGCGAGCACACCTTGTAAACTTATGGTAAGTTGCAATGGTTGTATGACCTGGATTTAAAACCAGCATGTACTCGTGTGTATCTGACTGCAAATAATAAATTGATGATTTTTATTAAAATAGTAGGTATATTACCTAATCCCAGGTCTGGTTGTTCGAAGGTTTTGTTCGTCAGTTTAAATTTATTTTTGACTAGTTTCTCTAAGCTGCATCGGATCTCACATGCCTGGAATAAAGAAGGTAAGATTTTTAAAATAGAAGTTAATAATTGACCCTTTTTTAAACTTTCTTCAACAGAACGAAATGTATGCGAGAAAAATCGCAGTCAGAAAAAAATCAATAAGTAATGACTTTTACTAGTTTATTCACCTATTTTGATATAAATGATTAATCCATACTATTTTTTATCACACTCTTTTAAGGTCCAGAAAAAATAACAATGTGAACTTTCTTGTTCAAATGTTGTATTGATGTGATTTGACTGTGCGATCTGCGTTCATTTGACCTAACCACAGCTCAGGCCGCTGAATGCGGCAAATATATAAATGCGAAAGTAACTCTGTCTGTCTGTGTCGCTTTCACGCCTAAACCACTGGACCGATTATGGTGAAATTTGACATAGAGATAGTTTGAGTCCCGGGAAAGGACATAGGATAGTATTTATCCCGGTTTTTGAAACAGGGACGCGCGCGATAAAATTTTTCTGTGACAGACAAAACTACACGCGGGCGAAGCCGCGGGCAAAAGCTAATTCTTAGATAAAGCAAAAGACATAAATTATTGTTTAACTAACCTTCTCCATAACCCTGTAATTGACATACATCTTCCTGCACCAGTCTTTGCACGCCTTTCTCGCGCGTCTTTCGTCCGGCTGCGCGTCTCTCACTTTCACGAACGCGTCGTATAAATTCAGGTACATTATTATGTCGCCTTCTGCTACCTGCAAAAGACAATCTATTTAGATTATAACTAACTAGCTTTCCGCCCGCGGCTTCGCGCGCTTGGACCCCTGAACCCTATGTTTTTCCAAAATAAAATTTAGCCTATGCTACTCGTGGATAATGTAGCTTTTGAATGGAGAAAGAATTTTTTAAATCGGCCCTGTACTTTTTGAGCCTATTCATTACAAACATACAAAAATAGGTACAAATCTTTCCTCTTTATAATATTAGTATAGATTAGCGAAGATATACAGGGTGTTAGGTAAATGGGTATATGAGCCGACACTAGCCCATGTTAACATGGTCATATAAATGGTATGGTGAAGTCAGAAATTTGATATCATCATTTTAATTTTTTTAATTTTCATACAAAATAAATTTTATAAAATCGGATTTGTATGAAAATTAAAATAATTAAAATTAAGATATCAATTTTCTGACTTCACTATACCATTTATATGACCATGTTAACATGGGCTAGTGTCGGCTCATATACCCATTTACCTAACACCCTGTATATAACTCAAAGGTGACTGACTGACATAGTGAGCTATCAACGCACAGCCCAAACCACTGGACGGATCGGGCTGAAATTTGGCATGCAGGTAGATGTTATGAGTCATAACTTATGACGTAGACATCCGCTAAGAAAGGATTTTACGAAACTCCACCCCTAAGGCGGTAAAACGGGATCCACGCGTACAAAGTCGCGGGCGGCCGCTAGTAAATCATAAATGAATACTTAGTTTGTAATCATCATTATCGCTTAGTATTCACTGCAGTTGCACGACTCTCTCAAACGCCCGTATTCATTCAGTGAAGCAGCAAATCGAACGCACAGCGTTGAATAGAGCTTTGCGATTGGTTCGTGTGTGACCCTGTGCGTCCACGCGCACTGTGAGACCTCATAGTAATGTTTATACCTCATAGTTATGCAAGATAATCCTTAGTAATTACTTATTGGTACTAAATTATCACCAAACTTATCATTTCGCACACTCTCTCTCTCTCTCAAACACACACACACACACACACTCTCACACACACGCGCGCGCGCATGCACACACATACTCGCACACTCACACACACACCTCCTGAGTTACATAGGTTTAAATTATCTTAGATTCTCTGGTTTATTTTTTTTTTTCTATATTTGTATACTAGTAATAGGCAAAATTAAACAATAACATACGGTTCGGGCGGAGAGTCTGGAGGCCTGAAATACAGGAATTTCCTAGTTTAGGCTCCAGTCCTCTCCAATATTATGTGTTTACTTACCCTATTTTCAACTTAACAACTCTCAACTTCATTATGTAATGCAATATAGTGAACATGTAATGTTGTGGTGGAAATAAAGAATTTATTTATTATTTATTTAATGTTTGTGAATACGGGCGTGAGTTTCTTGCGCAGCTTCATACTGGGACGTGTAAAAGCGCTTTTTAAAAACTTGTTTTCAGATAGTTGTTTAATTTTTTTCAAGTTATTTATAATTTTCAAATTGTTTTCAGATTATATGACTTTAATACCTCAAAGTTGTTCCTTCTCGCCATTCTAGCCGCGATATTCTCTTTGCCAGTACCTCCTTTTGCAAACGCGCTGTCTACTTGCATCATGGCCGCTATGGACAAAGCCTCGTCTATGCACCCGAATTCGCCTGCGAAAATAAAAAAACATTTAAGAGCGTTGTCACATTTTTCATGCAGAAATCGAGAATTTGGCAGATTTCGAAATGATTTTAGTCATATAATTTATTGTTATAGCTTCTTTTGACTTATATCATCGTAATTATCATACGTTTTTACGGAATGTCTATTGACAAAATCTCGTTCAAATTGGATTTTTGCCTACGAAAACAGCGAATTTCGAAAGCCCGATTTCCAGGTAACTCGCGAAGGCACAACTTTGAACTAATATTACAACAAATTTATTTCTAAGTAAGAAGATAGAATGTATTCATTAGAATAAGCATACCCTGAAGAAGAAAGTGTATTGAGAAAATTTTGATGTTTAATTCATTAAAATGCATTTTTATCATGTCTAAGATAGTCAAAATTCGAGAAAATTACTGCAAGAAAACAGGTCACATCTCATAATCTAAAAGTCATTTGGCAACATAAACTACTTTATACTTAAGAAGAAACATAGTACTATTATTGTGTGAAAAAGAAAAAATATCTATCTTCAATCTTCAAATGAAAAATTAATTTGAAAATACTATAAAATCGGGTGCATCAAATGGCATAAATCAGTCGTGCTTTGGCACTCGTAGACGCCGGGTCTATGTCAGTTGACTGCCCACTGACGTATATGCGTCACGCGTGATTTTTTCGTAAATTGTAGTATGATTGAGTACTTTTGATCCGCAAGTATTTTTAATTTATTTGTTTAGGTAAATCGGACTTGTAATTTCTTTCTTTTCAAACTTTTTATTATTTTACTTACAGAATATGGGTAGAATAGATAAAAGATATTATTATGGTATCTGTTTGGTCAGGAAAAAATAAATGACTAATAAAAATTTTAACAGGGTGTCAAAACATTAGTCTATGCTATTGTGTTTCTACCAACATAAAATATACTCTTCCTTACTAATAAAAGTTGAATAGCGTCTGTATGGTCACACAACGCTTCGTCATGTTTTTCCGAAAGTTCAATTACTGACGACTGAATGAAAGAAATTGGTGCGTAACTATTCATCTGATATTAAACGTTTAGTAATAAAGGGGTAGGTCAGGTAAATGGCAAATCCACCAGCGGTCGCTCGATGACACTTAGACAAATAGTTTTATAAAACGTCAACTAAGTTGGTTAGGTATTTGTATTGTAGATACTTATACAAATGAACGTATAAAATGAGTTTATTTTTAAAAGTATAGGTACAGGGTGGAAACGATAAGTGATTTCACTTGATTTTTAATTATACAAGATATCGAGAAACTGTTTACTGTTCCTGTAAGTGCTTCATGAGCTCTTTAAAACAATAACAATAAATAGGTCAAAGAATAAACTGGATCTATGCGAAAATTCAATGTTTCCGAATTTCATACTAAATGTATGCCGCCAGCCATACCTACCATATTAGAAGTGTTAATTTTTTAAATTTAAATTTTTAATTGAGTAATATATAATAATCAAACAACAAACTCGTAAATTGCATTCTTATTTAAATTATTTACGGAAAACATGATTTTAGGTTTAACTTGCTACAATATCATCAAGAGATACTAATTAATAAATACTAAATAAACAGATAAAGGGGACGGCATTAAGGCACTCAGAATTCTCAGAAACCATTGATTTCGTGTTTGTTTGTAACTGTATTAAATGTATGAAAGCTGGAAATATAGGTTTTTTGAATAGATTCAGTTCGTTCTTAAACATATTATTGATGCCGTTTGCTAGGTCTCATGAAGCACTTTTTCAGTAAGTAACCATTTGTTCGACATCTTGTATACCTACTATAAGAAATATTCGAGTGAGATCACTTATCGATTATTTTCGTCATCCTTATTTGTATTAAATTTAATTAAAATACACTAAGGCTGAGATGCACCACCTAACTTTGACCCTAACTGACAATAACCGGTGTTTTATGTTAGACAGATTTTTGACATCCAAAATTTTGATGTCAATGTTAAAGTAAGACGGTGCAACACGGCCTAACAAATGTATCGTAGACAGTACTTTTTATTTTCTTCATAAATCTTTCTTTTCTTTGTAAAGCTATCTACAAGCTTTTATTTTCTTTGACATCTGGAGTTGTAAAATCTTGCAACTTAAAATTTACTTACTTCCCGTTTTCCCATTGAGCTGAAATTTTGCATGTCTACACAGGCATGCAAAATTTCGTTTCATTTCGCACTAAATAATTTAATTTACACGTGTTTTCATGCGATGGCCAAGTCAATATATTTATGTAAAACGTTAATGATTTCCTGGACTGGACTTGGTATTACATGGATCTCACAACTTTTTACCGTAGAACAACTGAGTAGTGAGACTTGGTTTTTTGACAAGTATTGTTTTTGATGGGTTTGTATTACAGAACGCATGTGTACCTAATGGGATAACTGTTTAAAAACACGATTAGATAAATTTTGCTCTATGGATAAAAATCTTAAAGTTACCTCTGATTTTTTAGCATTATACGACCGTGGTTTATAATAATAAATTCTATAAAATCACAATGATATCAGTATTTACCTCTTTGATTTCCTGACTTGTTTAGATTTACAAAAACTAAATATTTATTATTAACTTTTAGATAATAATTTGAATGGCGCTTACGATGTTTAGTTACGAGCTCTTTGATGGACACAGATATTATAGATAACGTTTAAAAAATGGCACGCTCGTTTTCATACATTTCATTCTATTTATTTAACCTATCCATATTTATGTGCGGAAACGTCACAAAATCAGAATAAATTTTAATTTTTCCATCCCGCATCATAAAAACTAAAAAGTCAAAAGTAAAATTTAAATAGTAAATATTTTTCATAAACAAGCTTTTGATGCTGTAAAAAGAATAAAATAAAACATAAATTCTTTCAAACCCATCAACTTATTACTTTACTCAATTTAAAGATTAAAAACTTGTCGCGGGATTTACTAGTGTAAAAAATACATTAATTACGTAACTTGATTTTGCTAAAAGTCTGATCTGAGAAAAAATCAAATAGGTAAATTGTACATTATTTCTTTATTATTATGTATGATGTACTGTCTTAGGTACGATACAACTACGGATTAAGATCGTTTAGTCGACGCAGCGTTGAAATTGTACAGATAAATGCAGTTTGCGCACTCACTACGCGACGTCAAGCAATAAAAACCTAAAATTCGAACGCCAACTTTTTGCTACAACGCTCTTAAGATCATCTTATCATTTAATAGCTGTTTGTTTGTAAAAACTATTGAATAACCAAAACTATTGAATGTAACCAAAACTATAATGATAAATAGCGTTATTCTAGTAGTAATACGTAGGTACTTGTGAGTTTTAGTGGCTTTTCTAACATAATTATGTATCTTTGTAACTTTGTAACTAAGAAAGAGCGGGGCCTCCTAACACAGGTATTATACTTAAAAAGAGACCCCAGTCACTTGCAACAATATGTTAACTTAAAAGATACTGAATAAATGTTTTTTTTTTTTTCATTTTCATTTTGTTTTATAATGGCAACACCACCCTGAATTTCTTTTCTTACTTTTACTTACTTTACTTTTAGGTTACTAAACCTTCGTTTGTCAATTGTCATCATTGCAACGGAGGGAAGTCGAACCTTAACTTCGAACTCATCCTATGCTCTTCTGATTAATTTCGTCCAATGACAAAATCAAAAATCAAAATCAAAATTATCTTTATTTGTTTAATCTAATTAAATTAGTACTTAAAAATCGTCAAATGCTCTTAAGGAGCCTAACATGTCTCATTCTTTTTTGGCTCTACCAGCGCTTCGAGACAAACATTTGGCAAGTGCTGAGAAGAAGCGCCGCAACAAACTCGGTCACCACTGTCTGCCGGTTTAAAAATATTAACTTTCCCCCGGGACAAACTTGACCTTCATTGGTTGGGTTTGTATTGGCGGTCAAGCTGTAGATCCTGGCTACACAAGAGTTGCAGCGGTGGGAACGAGAGGTGGGAATAGTCGCGTTCAAAACTGGAAACCTACTGAGATACATTTATAATTTATGTTACGAGATTTTCCCATATAATAGAAAGACATTTATATTTTCAGTTTTTTATCAAGGGTTCTAAAACTAGGGTTCATAATACATAGGGCATGGACCTATAAAAAAGTCGGACGGATTCTCATCAACAAAATACTGTGACATTAGGATACACCAGCTTGCCTGTACGTACAGGCCGGCACGCACACATTCACACCCTGATACACCACTTCGAGTGCAAACTTCACACAGTTGACACATTTAAGCAGCGAAAAAACAACACGAATACGACATGTCTTGTGTGATGAAATTGTGTAAAAACCGTTCTGTTCGAACAAACAAAAATTAAGGAATCACATTTCACAGGCAAAATAATAATCCAATCACTTATTTCCCGACATTAAAATATTGAAATTAATTGAAATCAAACGTCATTCACTCGAAAAAATAATACGTCAAAGACCAGTGTTCTCAGTTATTTACGTGGGAAAATTACCCGAAATATGGGAAATTAATAATAATTTTAGGACTTTTTAGTTATTTATTACGCATACTATGGAAATAAAATAATTTATCATAATAATTGTGTTTTAATGGGATATATTTTCATAGGCAAATTTGATCCTTCCCAAAAATGTGGAACTGCGAAATTCAAATTTTCTTACATTGATTGCAAGTCAGAGTCAGGTTGTATGTTTAAAAAAATCTATCAGAGATAATAATAATATTTATATTTTTTTTTATGCTAGACAAGGCAGGTATTTGACCGCAATCGCACCTGGTGTTAAGTGAGATGCAGTCTAGGATATTGATATATTGATGATGCATAAGATTATGATTATAATGTACACAAGATTCGTAATTTGTAACTGCGTGAATCATTTTTGATCAACATTATGTACATACCCTGACACACTGACTTGCAAACAATGTAAGAAAATTTGAACATTGAAAATTTCGCGCCTACCTCAACGCATTCACCTTTCATCCTTTTAAAATGGCACGGAATAATTCTGTCTACATTTCCAAGTAACATCTGCCGATCTATGTTTTTCTTAAAATAAATGGGTAAAATGTTTTGGCTAACATGGCATCCCTAAATTCACTCACACAATAGACAAACGCCAAAATTTTGCGTCACAGTTTTGTTGTAGCGCGAGTTCCGTCCGCCTTTTTTTATAGGTCCATGACATAGGGTCGAATTTTTTTTATGAAAGCTGGCATTCCCACCATTTACTTTTATCTGGGAACTATCATTTGAATGCAACGGAACGCATATACAAACACTTGATCACTGTTTTAGTGATCTTAAGTTTTCTCTTATGGCGGTGTTACTACCTCCAAAACCAAATACTTTATGGTATCGTAACGCAGATACTTTAAGAATATATTAAAATGGCAGGCATGTGTCATATACCACAAAAGTTCTATCCCTTTTGTTTATTACTTACCACTGTTACAAAGCATCTTCGCACACATAGGGCTCAAAGGCAACTCGGCCATAAGCACTCCGGTGTCTGTGGTCAAATCGCCGAGCTTGTCTATGGCCTTCAGAGCGTATAACGTTTCTAGACCAGAGAGAAGACTTTTGGCTGGAGGAGGCGTGGGGAATGTGAACCTGAAAGTTAAAAATAAAGCAAATAAACAATGTATTTATTTCTTTGGAATATATTGTTTTAGTGAGTGTTGGAGATTTGGAAAACACACAGTAGTGATGCCGATCGATAGTCGACTATCGATAGTCTATCGATAGCCAAACTATCGCAAGACTATCGATAGTATCGATATTATCGATATTATCGATAGCTCAAAACGTGGCAATACTATTGAATATGTGCAATACTATCGATAGTATTGTTGCTCGTGAAGAATAAACTATCGCTAGTATCGATACTATTCAGATAATTTTACTATCGATAGTTCGGCAACACTAACACATAGCAAAGGGGCAAGTCATCCGTTCATTCTCAAAAAAAAAGTGCAAAGATTCTCTTGAGATCCCTATCAATGTGTCAATGTCAAATCTTTTTTTTAGGGTTCCGTACCAAATGGGTACCTACTAACTTTTTCTTTTTTTCGTTTACAAATACATTAATAGAAGTGCATGGTAGCAATCCCGTTAATAATAATAATTTTAGGGTGGGTTGCAGCATCTTACTATAACTTTGACAAACGTCAAAAGTCTGTCAAATTCCATACAAAAAACAGCAAGTAAGGTTACGATTAAAGTTAGATGGTGCAATTGAGCCTATTGGCACCTGTCAGGAACGGAACCTGTACTTACCGCAGTAAATTATGGATACCCAAGGCTTTCAGCTGCAACAGGACAGAGGATAGGTCGCTTCTGGATATTTCTGGAGGCACACAAGGAGGCAACTTGTCGTATTCCTCTTCCGTGTATAGCCTGGAAATACATTAATATAACGTTAGTCTTGAATAAAAATAAGTGAAAATACATGAATATAATATTTTAGCGTTTTACTCGAGTACAACGCCCGCTCGGAAGTAAACAAAAAATTGAAGCTTCCTTATTGTGGTCGATCCTCAAATCCCACACTTACCTAATTACGTTTAAACATACGCAATATTTCTTATTATGCCAGTTTGATTTACGATTGCCTTAAGGGGTCAGAGGTTATTCCTGATTGTACTCTTTTAGAGTGGCGTGACGTCACACGCTGAGCCGTCCGCATGGCGCGAACTTTAAGGCCTTATAACTTCTCTATTTGTAGATATATTTTTATGATTCTTTCACACTTACGTTTAATTTTACTTATAATTTTAAATTTAATTAACAAAAACAATTGGAAACTCCTCCAAAGTTATAAATTACCACTGAGAGAAGCGGTCGCGGTCTCTGCTTTCAGTCTCTAGAGTCGGTTTCTACTCTCAGTCTCTTATCCCAGTCTCTCTCCCTCCCTCCCTCTCTCTAACAACTAACCTGTAGTCCTGAGCGACTGGTCCTGCCCCCTTCGTGGCGGTATTCGTGCTTTTTCCCTCTCTCTTTTTAACAACTCACCTGTAGCACTTCCCCGCTTATAGTCCTGCGCCTTGCGTGGCGTTGTTTCTTGTCTCTTGTTCCCTATCCCTCTCTCTTTACCTCTCTTTAGCAACTCGCCTGTAGCACTCCTGCCCGTTGCGTAGCGTTGCCGTTGTTCCTGCTCTCTCCCCCTCTCTTTATCTATCTCTCTCTCTCTAACAACTCACCTGTAGCACTTTCCGCTTATAATCCTGTCCGTTGCGTGGCGTTTTTCCTGCTCTTTCTCTCTCTCTCTCCCTCCATATATCTCTCTCCCTCTTCTTCTCCTCTCTCGTTCTCTCTCTCCCTCCATATATCTCTCTCCCTCTCCTTCTCTCTTCTCCTCTCTCGTTCTCTCTCTCCCTTTTTTCTCTCTCTCCCTCTCTTATTCATCTCTCGCTCTCTCTTTAGCAACTAGCTATAGCATTCACCGCTTAATGTCCTGCTCCTTTCGTGTTGTTGTTCGCGGTCTCACTCCCCCTTTCTCTTCTTCCCCTCTGTCTCTCCCTCCCTATCTATCTATCTCTAGCGACTCACCTGTAACACTTCCCTCGCGCAGTCCTGCCCGCGCGTCCCGCGCGCTGCGTGGCGTTGTTCTTGGCTATTGGAGCCACGCTCACAGTCGCCACGCCCACGCTTGGGGAGAAGTGAGGCAACTTGTGGAACCCGCAGTCTGTCACTGAGAGTAGCGGTCGCGGTCTCTGCTTTCAGTCTCTAAAGTCGGTTTCTACTCTCAGTCTCTTATCCCACTCTAGTCTCGGTCTCCCCCTCTATTTTTCTCTCTCCCCTTCTCTCACTCTCTCTCTAACTAATTACCTGTAGCACTTCCCGCTTATAGTCCTGCTTTCTGCGTGGCGTTGTTTCTTGTCTTTCTCTCTCCTCTCTCTATCTATCTCTCTCTCTAACAACTCACCTGTAGCACTTTCCGCTTATAATCCTGTCCGTTGCGTGGCGTTGTTTCTTGTCTCTCTCTCTCTCTACCCACCTCTCTTTTTGCCTCTCTCTCTCTCTCTTGTCTTGCTCTTAATCTACAATCACCTGTAGCACTTCCCTCTTTCTAAGTGGCGCTGTTTCTTGCCTGTAGTACTTACTTCCCGCTTATAGTCCTACCCGTTGCGTGGCGTTTTTCCTGCTCTCTCTCTCTCTCCCTACCTCTTTAGCAACAAGCTGTAGCATTCACCGCTTATAGTCCTGCTTCCTGCGTGTTGTTGTTCGCGGTCTCTCTCCCCCTTCTATCTTTGTCTCTCTTTAACCCTATCTATCTATCTCTAGCGACTCACCTGTAACACTTCCCTCGTGCAGTCCTGCCCGCGCGTCCCGCGCGCTGCGTGGCGTTGTTCTTGGCTATTGGAGCCACGCTCACAGTCGCCACGCCCACGCTTGGAGAGAAGTGAGGCAGCTTGTGGAACCCGCAGTCTGTCACTGATAGAAGCGGTCGCGGTCTCTGCTGTCAGTCTCTAGAGTCGGTTTCTAGTCTCAGTCTCTTATCCCAGTCTCTCTCTCTCCCTCTCCCTCTCTCTCTAACAACTCACCTGTAGTCCTGCGCGACTGGTCCCGCCCCCTTGTGTGATATCGTTTCTTGTCTCTTTCTCTCTCTCCCCCTCTCTTTATCTCTCTCTAACAACTCACCTGCAGTACTTCTTCTTCTTCGCTTATAGTCCTGCCCCCTGCGTGGCGTTGTTTCTTGTCTCTCTCTCTCTCTCTACCCACTTCTCTTTTTGTCTCTCTCTCTCTCTCTCTCTCTTGTCTTGCTCTTAATCTACAATCACCTGTAGCACTTCCCTCTTCCTGAGTGGCGCTGTTTCTTGCCTGTAGTACTTACTTCCCGCTTATAGTCCTGCTCGTCGCGTGTCGTTTTTCCTGCTCTCTCTCTCTCCCTACCTCTTTAGCAACTAGCTGTAGCATTCACCGCTTATAGTCCTGCTCCCTTCGTGTTTGTTCGCGGTCTCTCTCCCCCTTTCTCTTCTTCCTCTCTCTCTCTCCCTATCTATCTATCTCTAGCGACTCACCTGTAACACTTCCCTCGTGCAGTCCTGCCCGCGCGTCCCGCGCGCTGCGTGGCGTTGTTCTTGGCTATTGGAGCCACGCTCACAGGCGCCACGCCCACGCTTGGAGAGAAGTGAGGCAACTTGTGGAACCCGCAGTCTGTCACTGAGAGTAGCTGTGTCTTGTGTCGGTCTCTCATCTCAGTCTCTTATCTCGGTCGCTAGTCTCGGTCCTAGTCTCTCGCTTTCTATCCCCCTCTTTCTTTTTCTCTCTCCCTCTCTCTCTATCTAGCAACGCGCCTGTAACTTGCCGCGACTGGTCATAACCCCGGCATGACGTTGTTTCATGACTCTCTATCTCTCTCTCTGACTAATTACCTGTAGCACTCCCCGCTGCTTGACGTTGTTCCTGCTCTTTAAGAGAGAGAGAAAGAGAGGGTCTTTCTCTCTCTCTTTCTCTCTATTCCTCTCTCTTTCTCTCTTTTCCTCTTTCTTTCTCTCTATCCCTCTCTCCCTCTCTCTTTCACTTCTCTCTCTCTCTCTCTCTCTCTCTTTTACTCCCTTTATCTCTCTTTAGCATCTCACCTGTAGTAACGTTCCTCGCTTATAGTCCTGCTTCCTGCGTGGCGTTGTTTCTTGACTCTTGCTCTCTCTACCCACCTCTCTTTTTGTCTCTCTCTCTCTCTCTCACTTGTCTTGCTCTCTATCTACAATCACCTGTAGCACTTCCCTCTTCCTGAGTGGCGCTCTTTCTCTCTCTCCCTCCCCCCTCTTTGTCTCTCTCTTGTCTTGCCCTCTATCTACAACTCACCTGTAGCACTTCTCGTTTATAGTACCGCTCGTTGCGTGGCGTTGTTCCCGGTCTCTCTCCCTCTCTAGCAACTAGCCTGTAGCAGTTCCCTCTTGCAGTCCTGTCCATTTTGGAGTTGTTCCCGGCCTCTCGCCCCTTCTCTCTTCTCCCTTTCTGTCTCTCTCCCTCCCTCTCTATCTATGTCTCTCTCTCTCTCTCTCTCCCTATCTATCTATCTCTAGCGACTCACCTGTAGCACTTCCCTCGTGCAGTCCTGCCCGCGCGTCCCGCGCGCTGCGTGGCGTTGTTCTTGGCTATTGGAGCCACGCTCACAGTCGCCACGCCCACGCTTGGAGAGAAGTGAGGCAACTTGTGAAACCCATTGTCTAGCACTGACTGACCCACTGACCCTCGCGGTCTCTTGCATCGGTCTCTAGTCTCCCACTCTCTCTCTCTCTCTCTAACGACTCACCTGCCGCGACTGGTCTTGCCCCCTTGTGTTGTCATTTCTTGTCTCTTTCTCTCCCTATCCCTCTGTCTTTATCTCTCTTTAGTAACTAGTCTGTAGTACTTTCCGCTTATAGTCCTGCTTCCTGCGTGGCGTTGTTTCTTGTCTCTTTCTCCCCCTCTCTCTTTATTTCTCTCTAACAACTCGCCTGTAGCACTTACTTTCCGCTTATAATCCTGCCCGTTGCGTGGCGTTGTTCCTGCTCTCTCCCCCTCTCTCCTCTCTCTATCTCTCACTCTAACAAACTCACCTGTAACAGCGTTCCTCGCTTATAGTCCTGCTTCCTGCGTGGCGTTGTTTCTTGTCTCTCTATCTCTCCCTACCACCTCTCTTTTGGTCTCTCCCTTATCTTGCCCTCTATCTACAACTCACCTATAACACTTCCCTCGTGCAGTCCTGCCCGCGCGTCCCGCGCGCTGTGTCGCGTTGTTCTTGGATATTGGAGCCACGCTCACAGTCGCCACGCCCACGCTTGGAGAGAAGTGAGGCAACTTGTGGAACCCGCAGTCTGTCACTGAGAGTAGCTGTGTCTTGTGTCGGTCTCTAGTCTTGGTCTCTTGTGTCGGTCTCTCATCTCAGTCTCTTATCTCGGTCGCTAATCTCAGTCCTAGTCTCTCGCTTTCTATCCCCCTCTTTCTCTCTCCCTCTCTCTCTATTTAGCAACGCACCTGTAACACTTTCCGCGACTGGTTTCGCCGCCTTGTGTGTTATCGTATCTTGTCTCTTTCTCTCCCTCTCTCTTTCTCTCTCTGGCAACCCGCCAGTAGCACTTTCCCGCTTAGTCCTGTCCGTTGCGTGGCGTTGTTCCTGATCTCTCCTCCTATCTTCTCTCTCTCTCTCTCTCTCTCTCCCTCACTCTTTCTCTCTCTACCTTTCGCTAGGAACTTGTCTGTAGTACTTCCCGCAACTGGTCCTACTGCGTTGCGTTGTTTCTCTTCCCTCTCTCTCTCCTCTCTCTCTCTCCCTCTCTATTTTTCTCTAGCAACTAGTCTGTAGTACTTCCCGCAACTAGTCCTACTGCGTTGCGTTGTTTCTTATCTCTCTCTCTGTCTCTCCCTACCACCTCTCTCTTTGTCTCTCTCTCTCTTGTCTTGCTCTCTATCTACAACTCACCTGTAGCACTTCCCGCGCGCAGTCCTGCCCGCGCGTCCCGCGCGCTGCGTGGCGTTGTTCTTGGATATTGGAGCCACGCTCACAGTCGCCACGCCCACGCTTGGAGAGAAGTGAGGCAGCTTGTGGAACCCGCAGTCTGTCACTGAGAGTAGCTGTGTCTTGTGTCGGTCTCTTGTCGCGGTCTTTAGTGTCAGTCCCTTGTCTCGGTCTCTTGAGTCGGTCTCTTATCTCGGTCGCTAGTCTCGGTCCTAGTCTCTCGCTTTCTATCCCCCTCTTTCTTTTTCTCTCTCCCTCTCTCTCTAACAACTCACCTGTAGTCCTGCGCGTCTGGTCCTGCCCCCTGCGTGGCGTTGCTTCTTGTCTCTCTATCTCTCACTCTTTCTCCAACAAATTACCTGTATCACTTCCCACTTATAGTACTGCTTTCTGCGTGGCGTTGTTTCTTGTCTCTTGCTCCCTATCCCTCTCTCTTTATCTCTCTTTAGCAACTCGCCTGTAGCACTCCTGCCCGTTGCGTGGCGTTGCCGTTGTTCCTACTCTCTCCCCCTCTCTCCTCTCTCTGTCTATCTCTCTCTCTAACAACTCACCTGTAGCACTTCCCGCTTAAAATACTGCTTCCTGCGTGGCGTTGTTTCTTGTCTCTCTCTCTCCCTACCACCTCTTTCTTTCTCTCTCTCTCTCTCTCTCTCTCTCTCCCTCCCTCTCTATCTATCTCTCTCTCTCTCTCTCCCTATCTATCTATCTCTAACGACTCACCTGTAACACTTCCCTCGTGCAGTCCTGCCCGCGCGTCCCGCGCGCTGCGTGGCGTTGTTCTTGGCTATTGGAGCCACGCTCACAGTCGCCACGCCCGCGCTTGGAGAGAAGTGAGGCAACTTGTGGAACCCGCAGTCTGTCACTGAGAGTAGCTGTGTCTTATGTCGGTCTCTTGTCGCGGTCTTTAGTGTCAGTCTCTTGTCTCGGTCACTTGACTCGGTCTCTTATCTCGGTCGCTAATCTAGGTCTCTAGTCTCTCGATTTCTATCCTTCTCTTTCTCTCTCCCTCTCTCTATCTAGCAACGCACCTGTAACACTTGCCGCGACTGGTCCTGCCCCCTTATGTTGTCGTTTCTTGTCTCTTTCTCTCCCTACCTCTCTATCTCTAGAAACTCGCCTGTAGCACTTCCCGCGACTGGTCTTGCCCGCTGCGTGTGTTTCTCTCTCTGTCTCTCTCTCTCTCTCCCTCTCTCTTTCTCTCTCTCTATCTCTCTTTAGCAACTCGCCTGTAGTACTTCCCACGACTAGTCCTGCCTGCTTCCTAGCGTTGATCCCGATCTCTCTCCCCCTTTCTCTTCTTCCTCTCTCCCTCTCTCCCTATCTATCTATCTCTAGCGACTCACCTGTAACACTTCCCGCGCGCAGTCCTGCCCGCGCGTCCCGCGCGCTGCGTGGCGTTGTTCTTGGATATTGGAGCCACGCTCACAGTCGCCACGCCCACGCTTGGAGAGAAGTGAGGCAACTTGTGGAACCCGCAGTCTGTCACTGAGAGTACCTGTGTCTTATGTCGGTCTCTTATTCCACTCTAGTCTCGGTCTCCCCTTCTCTCTTTCTCTCCCTCCCTCTCTCTTTCTCTCTCTCCCTCTCTCTCTCTCTCCCTCTCTCTATCTAGCAACTCGCTTGTAGCACTCCCCGCTTACAATCCTGCCCGTTGCGTGGCGTTGTTCCTGCTCTCTCCCTCTCATTCTCTCTTTCTCTCTATACCTCTCTCTCCCTCTCTCTTTCACTTCTCCCTCTCTCTTTTTCTCTCTATCCCTCCCTCTCCCTCTCTCTTTCACTTCTCTCTCTCTCTCTCTTTAGCATCTCACCTGTAGTAGCGTTCCTCGCTTATAGTCCTGCTTCCTGCGTGGCGTTGTTTCTTGTCTCTCTCTCTCTCTCCCTCCCCCATCTTTGTCTCTCTCTTGACTTGTCCTCTATCTACGACTTACCTGTAGCACTTCTAGTTTATAGTACTGCCCGTTGCGTGGCGTTGTTCCCGGTCTCTCTCTATCTCTAGCAACTAGCCTGTAGCACTTCCCTCTTGCAGTCCTGTCCATTTTGGAGTTGTTCCCGGCCTCTCGCCCCCTCTCTCTTCTCCCTTTCTGTCTCTCTCCCTCCCTCTCTATCTATCTCTCTCTCCCCCTATCCATCTATTATTCTATATGTTATTGGAGCCACGCTCACAGTCGCCACGCCCACGCTTGGAGAGAAGTGAGGCAACTTGTGGAACCCGCAGTCTGTCACTGAGAGTAGCTGTGTCTTGTGTCGGTCTATAGAGTCGGTTTCTAGTGTCAGTCTCTTATCTCGGTCGCTAATCTAGGTCTCTAGTCTCTCGCTTTCTATCCCCCTCTTTCTCTCTCCCTCTCTATCTAGAAACGCACCTGTAACACTTTCCGCGACTGGTTCCGCCGCCTTGTGTGTTATCGTATCTTGTCTCTTTTCTCTCCCTGTCTCTCTATCTATCTCTCGGAACTTGCCTGTAGTACTTACTTTTCGCTTATAATCCTGCCCGTTGCTTGACGTTGTTCCTTCTCTCTCCCTCTCATTCTCTCTTTCTCTCTATCCCTCTCTCCCTCTCTCTTTCACTTCTCCCTCTCTCTTTTTCTCTCTTTAGCATCTCACCTGTAGTAGCGTTCCTCGCTTATAGTCCTGCTTCCTGCGTGGCGTTGTTTCTTGCCTCTCTCTCTCTCTCTCTCTCCCTACCACCTCTCTCTTTGTCTATCTCTTTCTCTCTCTCTTGTCTGGCCCTCTATCTACAACTCACCTGTAACACTTCCCTCGTGCAGTCCTGCCCGCGCGTCCCGCGCGCTGCGTGGCGTTGTTCTTGGCTATTGGAGCCACGCTCACAGTCGCCACGCCCGCGCTTGGAGAGAAGTGAGGCAGCTTGTGGAACCCGCAGTCTATCACTGAGAGTAGCTGTGTCTTGTGTCGGTCTCTTGTCGCGGTCTTTAGTGTCGGTCTCTTGTCTCGGTCACTTGACTCGGTCTCTTATCTCGGTCGCTAATCTAGGTCTCTAGTCTCTCGATTTCTATCCTTCTCTTTCTCTCTCCCTCTCTCTATCTAGCGACGCACCTGTAACCCTTGCCGCGACTGGTCCTGCCCCCTTGTGTTGTCATTTCTTGTTTGTTTCTGTCTTTATTTCCCTATCTCTCTATCTAACTTTCGGAACTTGTCTGTAGCACTTCCTGCTTATAGTCCTGACCGTTGCGTGGCGTTGTTCCTGCTCTCTCCCCTCTCTCTATCTATCTCTCTCTAACAACTCACCTGCAGGACTTCTTCTTCGCTTATAGACCTGCTTCCTGCGTGGCGTTGTTTCTTTTCTCTCTTTCTCTACCCACCTCTCTTTTTATCTCTTTCTCCCTCTCTTCTCTCTCTCTCTCTCTCCCTCCCCCCTCTCTCTCTCTCTCTTGTCTTGCCCTCTATCTACAACTCACCTGTAGCACTTCCCTCGCGCAGTCCTGCCCGCGCGTCCCGCGCGCTGCGTGGCGTTGTTCTTGGCTATTGGAGCCACGCTCACAGTCGCCACGCCCACGCTTGGAGAGAAGTGAGGCAGCTTGTGGAACCCGCAGTCTATCACTATAAGTAGCTGTGTCTTATGTCGGTCTCTAGAGTCGGTTTCTAGTGTCAGTCTCTTGTCTCGGTCACTTGACTCGGTCTCTTATCTCGGTCGCTAATCTAGGTCTCTAGTCTCTCGATTTCTATCCTTCTCTTTCTCTCTCCCTCTCTCTATCTAGCGACGCACCTGTAACCCTTGCCGCGACTGGTCCTGCCCCCTTGTGTTGTCATTTCTTGTTTGTTTCTGTCTTTATTTTCCCTATCTCTCTATCTAACTTTCGGAACTTGTCTGTAGCACTTCCTGCTTATAGTCCTGACCGTTGCGTGGCGTTGTTCCTGCTCTCTCCCCTCTCTCTATCTATCTCTCTCTAACAACTCACCTGCAGGACTTCTTCTTCGCTTATAGACCTGCTTCCTGCGTGGCGTTGTTTCTTGTCTCTCTCTCTCTCTCTCCCTACCACCTCTCTCTTTGTCTCTCTCTCCCTCTCTTCTCTCTCTCTCTCTCTTTCTCTCCCTCCACCCTCTTTCTCTCTCTCTTGTCTTGCCCTCTATCTACAACTCACCTGTAGCACTTCCCTCGCGCAGTCCTGCCCGCGCGTCCCGCGCGCTGCGTGGCGTTGTTCTTGGCTATTGGAGCCACGCTCACAGTCGCCACGCCCACGCTTGGGGAGAAGTGAGGCAACTTGTGGAAACCGCAGTCTATCACTGAAAATACAAGCAGCATGTTAAGATAAACACTGTGACATCAAGGACAACTTTCATCATCATCACTATTTTGTCGGCCGTTTGGTGTAGTGGTTCAGAACGGACTACTATGCCGAGAGGTCCCGGGTTCGATTCCCGGCCGGGCAGAAATTGAAATGATGAATTTTAATTTCTGTGACGGGTCTGGGTGTGGCTATGTATAATATTTATGTATTTAAAAAAAAAGTATATAAGTAGTATATCCGTTAAGCTAGC
>NW_021133586.1:0-569 GCF_004193835.3 Ostrinia furnacalis | reverse complement strand
ATGATTCCTCGAAGATATGACTTTACTGGAGCCGATTCTAATGCAGGAGCACTTCGAAATACAGAATGAAGCTCTTGGTGCGAACTTCCAAAGGATAGTGCCAGGGTCTGGACCAAGTGTTGCCCAGAATCAACCCAAAGTGCATTTTGTTCCTCAGGCCTATACTAATGTGTAAACCGAAGCGCACTGAAATCTATCCCTGGAGTTAAGAGAAAAAAAGAGTTTTGTTTTGAATTATTTACATACAAAATATCATCGATGTATACGTACTATGCATTAGATTTCGCGATTGTGGCATTAAATAACACTCGCTATGTTGAACTTAACCATAATGCATCCGTACACGTTACTTTAGTGCGATTTAGACATCTGGGGGCACGGCAGTGCCCCCGCCAAGTCGAGCGCGAAGCAAACACTGCCGTACCATCCTTTACTGGAACCATTTCGCCGCATTTTCAGGCCCCTATTTGAGAACCTCTGGATAAGACCAGAACGCAGAAATTTTCGTCATCTAATAAGCTATAATCACATACTTTAAATCCAAAATTTCAAGTCTGTAGGTCATTTAG
>NW_021133585.1:0-1303 GCF_004193835.3 Ostrinia furnacalis | reverse complement strand
GTTCGTGATAGGTTTTTTTACACCCTGTATTACCAAATGGCCAATTGATGTATAAAAATGGACGGAGCAATTATTGAGTAATAATAAAATTAATTATTAAATAATTTTCTTCCGGCGACTGGGACCACTCATAGATAACTTTAAAGAAAATATTATTCAATCCAAAATCGGTACAGTACTAAAATCCATGAGTGGTCCCAGTCGCCGGAACAAAATTATTTAATTTTTACGCATCCGGCGACTGGGACCGCGGTCCCAGTTAATTGCGGTCCCAGTTGACGGAATCCTCCAATTATTCACACGACGTAATTACGCAAAAATAAGAACTATAACATAGTAAAGGAAAATCTATTGGATTACTGTGAAAAGCTATTTATTTGAACATATTATAAAAGCGTCTTAAAAAATAAAAATCAGCAGAGCAATTTTTCAGAAGAAGTTATAGTGCAAAATGTTAAAAGTTAAATTTCAGGTATCTCTGAAATCGAAAAAGTGTTGGATTCTTTTACATACATATTCTAAGTAGTGCATAGGTACGTATACAGAAAGAATTTCAGGCTGAGAATTTTTACACAGAGAGTTATTAACGATTTTCATGTTTAGGTCAAAAAACATAGCTTCCCAAAAAAAATTTTGTTGGATTTTTGCATATCTATGATCTATATTACCTACTTTCACCATGTGCCAAGTTTCATTGACGGACGAATTATTCGGGTGTCTCCATACAACGAATCTCCTCGTTGATTGGACTATACTGAAGAAGCAGGTTAGCAGCTTAGATTCGTAAATATTCTCTAGTGAAGAGATTTTTTGAAATTATTTTATGTCTAGTAGTTATTATTCTTTCAATAACAGCTTTAATAATTTAATCCCTGAATTCAACTCTGCAAATAATTAGAATGAGAAATAAGTAGTACAATTTTCATTGCAAAAGTTAGTTAACCTAGCCAAAGATAGATTGAGGCTTTGTTGATTTTATGGTAATCTATGCCTGGAGTGAGTGGCAGTGATTTTTTCTAGCTAAAAGAATTATGAACGGTTGAGGAAATGCTGGATCTTCCTTCTTGAAAGGATGAAAACTTACGTGATTATTTTTATGACGAACTAGGATGGTTAAATAGGCGTGAAATAACAAAACCCAAAGACTTGCCCAGACTTTTGTTCTCATTAAAGCCAGTTTATTTCGCAAATAATCGATCATAGGATCAGATTTATCCAGCCCCAAAGATAAACAACTCGGGTTCTGAAAATACTCTGTGGTATGTTTTAACTGCCACTCGTTAAATGTAGCTTAAGCAATCAT
>NW_021133584.1:0-554 GCF_004193835.3 Ostrinia furnacalis | reverse complement strand
GAGATCCAAGGCGCCTCCAGCTGACAGCGACTACGTCCAGCACCTACGGCCACCATCTACCTTCGGCCGCCCTCGCCAGGGAAGTCACGGACCGCGAAAGCATACCCACAGTCGGGCATCCGAACCCCGCCCTCATTATTGTGAAGTTAATAAATTGTAATTTTATCTGTGTACGCTAGTGTTCATTATTTATTAATTTCCCACTACGCGACAAGTATTATCCTGTTTTCGCCTCCGAGATTTATTTTACCGTGTAGTACCCCTGTACGACAAGCCAATCCGCACACAATATTCAGCGTAGTAGTAGTAAAAAACAAAAGAGCGGGCAACCACACCCCAACCACGCTGTGGGCTCGGTGTCCGAGCGGTCTCATTCCTTTGTGCGCACGCGCAACGACCGCACGCAGTATAAGAAAAATGCTAAAGTGACGTCACCAGGACGTTTTTACCGACAAAAAACGTAATTATTTTAAGTTGTGCAGTGTAGTGACGAGAATTAGACCCAACACAAGGTTGGTTGTAACAACTATTTTGTGCAAGTGCTCGTACATTTT
>NW_021133583.1:0-5457 GCF_004193835.3 Ostrinia furnacalis | reverse complement strand
GATGGGGCAGCAAGGTTCTGGAGTGGAGTTTTTTGTATTTACTGCCAGTTTGCATAAAACAATTTCATAAGTATTATTGTAGGGATCAAACAATCTGATTGTTTGCAATTCCATGCTTCGAAAGCTGTGGTTTAATTGATCTATTTCACACGCGTTTGGCGGCTTAAAAAGCCTGAAACCATGTTGTGAATTCTCGAATAGACAAATAGATACAAGTGAAATGTGCCACTAAAATAACTGTAAACCAAAAAGGAATAAAAACAACTTTAAATTGCCGCTCTATCAGTTAAATGTTTCAATTTCAGAGACAGGATTCCCGGAAAAGCGCTTTTTAGCTTTAATTTCGCGCTGCGCTCGAATTTTCGCACGTAATTCACCAAACAGCTGATGCGGTCATTGACCCCGTGTCATTGACATTCGATTGTATGTCTGCACATTGTTTATCGTAATCAGCTGATTACGTATTTTTTGGATCATTGACCACACATTCAGCAAAGTTATGTACAAACAAGTCGCATATCATTTTTGGCAGTGATCGATGTATAGTCAGCATCATTAAACATCGACAAATAAGGCTGATTAATGATTAAAGTGGACTAATTTTCCAAAGTGAAATTTTGAAATAAAAACAGTTAACAGTTTTTATAAAAGATCAAAGTCTAGCTTTCCGTCTACACATAGTACATAGTTAGTACGTGCTCGCTCAGTCCAGAGTTCGATTCATAGATAGGACACACATTAAGGAATCCATGTATTACGGCTACGTACCTAGTACATAGTAACGTGCTCACTCAGAGTCCAGAGTTCGATTCTTAGATAGGACAGATTAAAGAATCACTGTTTTAATTGTTACATTGGGGTTTGATTGCGTTGAATCAACTTGATTGTTCAGAAGGAATTGATTTTGTTTTCTCAAGGGTACGTTAAGTGGTCGATCTGATAGAGTTATTTTAGAACTTAAGCGTCTCTTAACAGTTTAATATTAGGATTGTTACCTAAATTGTTATGCACACACGATGGAAGAAATAACTTTCTAAATTATACTGACGGAGACGAAATTGAATTCAATAATTCAATAACAAGGCCTGGTTACTGATATATTGAATGTTATACAATACCAATACACGTCTAATAGTCTTTTACTATTTATGGGGACATTACAATTGAATAAATGGAACGAGAGTAGAATCTATGGGTACAGTTTCAGAATACATAACAAACATTTTAAAGCATGTAAACCTTTGAAAAAGAGGCTGACAATAGTGACTGAGTTTCTTGCGCTGCTTCTTCTCAGCACTGGCCCATTTATTGTCCTGAAGCAGTGGTAGGGTTAATACTGGGACGTGTAAAAGTGCTTTTTTAAGCTTATTGACAGAAATAAATGAGTTTTAATGAGTTTTTAGTTTTAAATATGCAATTATAGGCGGAGCGGCAAGGGAGGCTGTTTTTGGGACGTCAAACGTCAACGAGACTTCAAAAGTTCAAATATACAGGGTGGAATTTTGTAATGCCACCTGGAGGGAAGGTACTCTTAGTCTTAATACTAAAGATAAAAAAATTACTCAGAAAATTTTTTGTTTGTAAATATTTAGCCTTATTAGGAACTGATTCCAATAAAGTAATGTCAGAAGTCTGAAACTCAAAGAAAACATTCCTTTATTTTTGAAAAGAAAGAGAACTGCATTCAAAGATTTTCTACAATTTTTCGAAAATCCACCACCATACCATAGAATTTTCCGTAAATAAATAAAATAATTTAAGATTTCAGGTTTTCCTTTCATTTGATTTATCAAGTTTGTTAGAGAGATTTCATCCTTATACTTAACCCCAACGATCGATGCAATAAAAGTACAGGGTGTAATTTTTAACAGATTTTAGTTGGTTCGATTCCCGGATGTGGCAAGCAATTTTTCTTTTCCTAAATTAAGCAATGTTTCCTTTGAGTAAAATTTTCTATTTACAGTATTATGAGTACTTTCCTTCTAGGTGGAAATACAAAATTCCACCCTGTTACTTCGATAGTGAGTGTAGTGGAAGTTTATAAATGAAAAGAGTGGACTGTATGAAATTAATTATCTATTCGGTATAAATTTACAATGTTATCGAGACCGTTTTGTGCAAGGTCGTTGAAGAGAGTGCGTCAGGATCGTCTTCTTAGATGTTCGCTCGCGAACCGAACATTGCTCGTTCGTTCGCCGAACGCTCGCCGCTCCCTCCGGTCACGCCGCCTGCGGGCAATGTCCGTGAGTAGACACACCCTGTATGCTCCAGATTTGTATGCTGTCAACGTCACAAATTCCCGTGCCGCTCCCATACCTCAGGTACTGACTGAGTTTAGCGCTACCTCCGGTCACGCCGCCCGCGGGCAATGTCCGTGAGTAGACACACCCTGTATGCTCCAGATTTGTATGCTGTCAACGTCACAAATTCCCGTGCCGCTCCCATACCTCAGGCACTGACTGAGTTAGCGCTAGACCTATAGAACTCGTAAATTCGCAAACATTTTGTTTTAAAATCACTCTTTGATGGAAACTAGTTTATTACTAAATGCCTGTCTAAAACAGGATTTGGATAGTCTAAAGCCTGGTCCGTGAGCACGTAGAATTTTGTCCAATGACCCCAAGCTACCCATCCTTATCGCTCGCGCGTAATTATGTTGCTGTCGCGCTCGCACACTCACTGCGGACGCCCGTCGCACAGTCGCGACAGCAATATAATTACGCGCGAGCGATAAGGATGGGTAGCTTGGGGTCATTGGACAAAATTCTACGTGCTCACGGACCAGGCTTTAGTTATGTTTTAATTTTACAACTTCCTTAGTTAACCATGTGAACTAATGGGGGTACCGTTAAGTCGTTATATTTGCGAGATTAATATGTAAGGCAGTGGTTCCCAAAGTGGTTGACTATGACAACCACCAGCTCAGAAGTCTGTTGTGAGCTTATGAGTAGTTTGACTTATAAATGTCACTTATACATAGAACAAAAAAGACTGAGGCCATGATATTTTTATTTATTTATTTAATTCTCTGTGGACTTACAGTTTTACCCAAAACGTCCATCAGCAACAGATTTGATATTTCCATGCTTGAGCTAGAAAAATTGGCTTTTCATCCATTATTTTTGTATAATGTACATAAAACGTAGGTAGACCGTCTTTAAGGTAGATGTGTAATATTTTAATGTTGCATAATACGAATCATTAATGTTTTTTAATATTCTTTAATGCCACGGAACATATTATAGCAAACTGAGTGATATAATGCATTATCTGCTATTAAAATCATAATTCTTCCTGATTCCGCGAAAAATATAAATAAAATGCATGTAACGTAAAAGTTTGACAATCGGTGTTAAGGCATATAAGGAAATAACGGGTAAAATTTATTACGAACATTTATGAACTGGCCATAAGTCAGCCACGGTGAATGAGGTAATGTCCAAAGGTTAAAATCTAGTATTTATTTATGCCTATTTTTAGTCCTAACTGGGGTATGGTGACCATTGATGATTTTGTTTTCGAAAATATCTTTATAGCTATAAACAAATTTATGGACCATAAAAAAGTGAATCAGCTTTATCTGTTTTCTCGCAAAACCAATTAACCATACTTTATTTATTTGTGCAAAAAAGATCGCCAACAAGAAGTTGATGAATTATGATATAAAATATGCAAACGTCCAATGTTTGCTAGGAAACGACTGTAGCTGTCACCTGAAGAAATAAATATTATGTGTACCTACTACATAAGCAGAACCTACCTATCGTTCGTTATATTTGTTTGTCTAAGAAATTACCTTTTTTATGGCAATATGCTAATTGTATGTATTTATGACAGATGTTAATCCACGCGGTTGACGCAAAAGCAAAGGCTAGCAAAAACTAGAGCCAAAATAATAAATACATAGAACTCAGTAATAAGTACCAAAATGAGGGTAATTGTAAATATTATTATTTTATTAAATAAATAAAAAATAAAAAAATACTTCGTCATATTCACCGTGTCAAAGTATTTCTGGTTGCAAGCTATTAGCAGGCCAGCGGCTGCGGTCGGCTAATAGGGTTAGCCTATTTTGCAGCTGAAAGCCTGGCTGAATACAGGGTGTTAGCCATATTCTACGTACTGTTAACACCCTGTATAGCATACCCTAGTATCATCGCACGAAATAGTGTAACAATTAAAAAACTATGTCTAGCACAAACCAAAATGTTAACTTATTGTTTGTATAAAAAGTTACATACGTTATTTGTTGTTATACAAAAATTAGAAATTAAAAATATACAGGGTGGAAATTAAAATGTAATGCCACCTGGAGGGAAAGTGCTCTTAATATTGTAGACAGAAAATTTTACTCAAAAAAACATTCCTTCATTTTTTAAAACAAAGAAAATTGTATTCAGCTTTCATGTGACATTACAAAATTCCATCCTGTATAAGGCGAAAGGGCACTGTAGAATAAATAGCCCAAATAGTCCTATTCCTATTACAGACCATAAGATACCACAGTATTGCTTGACGTACCACCTACATAAATGACTTCAAAATTGAACAAACGCAAAAAGATGTCATTACAATGTTGAATTCACAAAATTAACTTATTAAACCACGCCCTAACAAAACAATAAGTCGTATTGTTCGTTATGTAACTCATATTGTAGCAATTCCACTGGATCGGTATTGAAAAGGCAATACCCTTGTCGCACACGACACATAATAACGTTTTATTTACTTCACTTAAAGGAGCTGGGAGCGGTTACAAAGGGCTGTACAGTTGGGCACAAAAACATGTATTTCGTTACTAGTTATTGCCCTTACTTTATACAATTTTGCCAACCAGGTCGTCTAGGTCTGTGTAGGCACGGAACCCACATAACCCACTGGCTGCCCCCGCGGCTGGTGGGTATACCGATATACAAATAAGTAACATGTATTTTTCTGCCAAAAAAAGCATCGGAAACATAACTACAAAGTTGGAAATTGCTTCAATAACTGTGGATTTCGATAACATTGTATTGGCAATTTCATACATCACACATATTACGACAGACTCTTATTTATACGAATAGTGTATATTAATTGTTAACATGTCATTCATATTATTTCAGACTTTATTTCTTATTTATTTAAGATCTAAAAGACGTCCATGTTTTCTAACCGGTGAGTGAACTGAAGCGCTTATCATTAATATTTTGGCAAATGTTATTAATTAACATGTTCTCGTACCTGACTGTACCCATTTTACTCAATTTCTCGGAACATACTCATAAACAAAGAATCTCGTCTCCCTTTCATACATTATTTCCAGCGACCTGTGTATGAAGATGTTATCTTTTGTTTTAGTCTGTTTCATACAAACTATAAAAGCTTTTCGAGACCGTTGTACAAATGATTTGATAGTGGTTATACAGGGTGTCCCAGAATGGGTGAATCAAACTGAAAGTTTGCTTACAGATAAAC
>NW_021133582.1:0-539 GCF_004193835.3 Ostrinia furnacalis | reverse complement strand
ATCTTATGCAACCTAAATGATGGAACAGCAATTCTGCAAAAAAGTATGATATCTTCGTACACAACCAGATCTGAGGATGGTGGTCATAGTAAAAGTTGTTCATCGTGGTAAGACCTTTCAAACGATAATAGACACATATCTATTGGAGCCGGGTACCATTTTGCCCATTGTCCTTTAAAACGTTTGATTAGTGACATGATTTTGTTCTCGAAATTCTAAGCATGTATTAATAATGTTATTGTAGAAGTATTCTACGTTAAATTAATAATGTATACTAGGGTAAACCAGAGAGTGATTGCCCACTGGTAGTGATTGCCCGCTTTAAGAATAATATTGTCAGGTACTGACTTTGAATCACTCTAGTTAGATTTGAATTTACTAAGCAGATGGCTCCGAGATCAATGTACAGTAGATTTAAAATTTACAATAGGAAACACTAAAAAAAAACAGTTATGGCGGATTTTGTCAAGACGGGTGAAAATGTTACTCAAACAGGTAAAGACTTTAACAATTTTACTAAGGAATTAATTGCTTAGAGG
>NW_021133581.1:0-7005 GCF_004193835.3 Ostrinia furnacalis | reverse complement strand
CCTTAGAACCAAAATAAAAAAATGCGAAATTGACAGTCAAAAACAAGAAACCACTTTTGCCGGTTAACCTACAGTTAGATATTAAAAATTAGATGTGACGGCTATGCGCATCAGTGCTGGCAATATAAATTATGATTTATACCATTGTAGCCTAAACCAGTGATTTTTAAATTCATTTGTTCTAAGCTGCCCCTGTCCAAAGCTGCCCCCCTCTCCCCTACCCCTGTACGACAACCCAATCCGCACACAATATTCAGCGTAGTAGTATTAAAAAACAAAAGAGCGGGCAACCCCACCCCTACCACGCTGTGGGCNGTAGGTATGGGGCAATTAGCACTACTGTACTGTGTAATATTAGGCACTCTTTGAATAAGGTCTTTAATAACCGTAATGCGAAATGGTTAGTGATGTGTTTATCCATGTAAAATAAAAAGGAACTACATAATGTACAGGCAACGGAACACCAAGATTGATACTGTGGCATCTTATTTAGTAATATCTGGTGCTTATTTGCAATAAAAACTTATACTCGTAGTGTAATGTGCTGTCGACTGTATTTACAACCACGTGGAATGTTACAAAATAAATGTGATTCCAATAATCTTAAATCTATTTTGAGAATAAAAATTAAATGCTTTTTTTAAAATAATTTATTGGTTCAAAGATTTCCGGCGCTTTTAGGGAAACCGTGATAGATGTGAATTATGATAGTCAATCCCACAAAAATTTTGAAAAAAAAAAGCTATTTTTTTTTTCAAAATTTTTGTGTAAATATGGGTATATTTTTTTGTATAAATATGGGAACTCTCTTTCCAACAAGTTATTCTTTGACCTGGCCAGTAGTTGACCGCGGGCGGATTTTTCTGGTCCCGCTGCGGACACACGATAATGTATGGAAATCTTGAGCGGTGAAATTGGCTAGGTAGGTAAAGATGGCATGGAGAAATACCTTCTTGTTAGTTTTTTTATTGCATTTTTTGATTCCTAATTAAATCTTTATTCGTTTGTTAAGTTTTACTATTTGTAAGAATGTTAAAATTTCTTGTTGTTATTGTTTGTTGAATTAGATTTTAAAAAAAATCTGATCCAGTAACAAAAAACCTTTAAAGTTTTGTTTGTTTTTCCTTTGTGTTGAGGTGAAAAGTAGGTAGGTATTATTTGCATTGCCGCCTTCTTTGTTAACTTCTTATGCATTCAACACTTCCCAATGACCAAGACTTCATAATCTATTAAAACACACAAATTAAACCGACGAAACTAACAACCCAAACAAGTTGCATCAAGTAGACAGGGAATTCTTCAAAAGTTAATCCTGGGAGCTGGCAGTTCTCCAGGCAACTTGGCCGCCAATCAGCTTAGTGGCCTTACTGCCTAAATACTACTCTATTTAGTTCGCACTAAATGTACTGCTTAGATCTTGTCCTTAGTGTAAAGATCTAGACATAATTATCACGCTGTTTGTGACGATTAAATTGAAATTCGGCTGCAGTTTGTGAAAAAGTATAAGTCATTTATAGTTTGCAAGTAAAATTTTAAAATGCGTTTTATAAGCGTTTATAAGTCGTATGCATTCAAAAAGAATATAATCCTCCGTAAAATGTTACGGGCAATTATGCATTTTTATGATTTATTTTTCATTGTTCTCTTAGATCTAGTATTAATCGTTTTGAAATGATACGTGTAAATACTTTTCTCCATTTTACAACCTATGTATTTTCAACTTGCATTACGTCATTTTACTGCTGGAGGCATGCTCCAACAAAAAGTTCCACAGTGAATACTCTATGTACAGTTGTACACTATCTCATCATTATCATTATCAAGTCTGCAGGCATACGATCCCTTCTAAATTATACCACAGGCACAGGTCAATCACAAGAATTTTAATTGCTGAAAATGCGCGATTTGGCAGTCTTCTTATCGCATAAAAGCGCAACTTCTAGACAATTCAGTAAGGGGGAGTAATTATTTGAAACAATAACTTTAAATAGGGATGATATTTAGGCATAAAAGTCGACAGAAGGTAGGTATGGGGCAATTAGCACTACTGTACTGTGTAATATTAGGCACTCTTTGAATAAGGTCTTTAATAACCGTAATGCGAAATGGTTAGTGATGTGTTTATCCATGTAAAATAAAAAGGAACTACATAATGTACAGGCAACGGAACACCAAGATTGATACTGTGGCATCTTATTTAGTAATATCTGGTGCTTATTTGCAATAAAAACTTATACTCGTAGTGTAATGTGCTGTCGACTGTATTTACAACCACGTGGAATGTTACAAAATAAATGTGATTCCAATAATCTTAAATCTATTTTGAGAATAAAAATTAAATGCTTTTTTTAAAATAATTTATTGGTTCAAAGATTTCCGGCGCTTTTAGGGAAACCGTGATAGATGTGAATTATGATAGTCAATCCCACAAAAATTTTGAAAAAAAAAAGCTATTTTTTTTTTCAAAATTTTTGTGTAAATATGGGTATATTTTTTTGTATAAATATGGGAACTCTCTTTCCAACAAGTTATTCTTTGACCTGGCCAGTAGTTGACCGCGGGCGGATTTTTCTGGTCCCGCTGCGGACACACGATAATGTATGGAAATCTTGAGCGGTGAAATTGGCTAGGTAGGTAAAGATGGCATGGAGAAATACCTTCTTGTTAGTTTTTTTATTGCATTTTTTGATTCCTAATTAAATCTTTATTCGTTTGTTAAGTTTTACTATTTGTAAGAATGTTAAAATTTCTTGTTGTTATTGTTTGTTGAATTAGATTTTAAAAAAAATCTGATCCAGTAACAAAAAACCTTTAAAGTTTTGTTTGTTTTTCCTTTGTGTTGAGGTGAAAAGTAGGTAGGTATTATTTGCATTGCCGCCTTCTTTGTTAACTTCTTATGCATTCAACACTTCCCAATGACCAAGACTTCATAATCTATTAAAACACACAAATTAAACCGACGAAACTAACAACCCAAACAAGTTGCATCAAGTAGACAGGGAATTCTTCAAAAGTTAATCCTGGGAGCTGGCAGTTCTCCAGGCAACTTGGCCGCCAATCAGCTTAGTGGCCTTACTGCCTAAATACTACTCTATTTAGTTCGCACTAAATGTACTGCTTAGATCTTGTCCTTAGTGTAAAGATCTAGACATAATTATCACGCTGTTTGTGACGATTAAATTGAAATTCGGCTGCAGTTTGTGAAAAAGTATAAGTCATTTATAGTTTGCAAGTAAAATTTTAAAATGCGTTTTATAAGCGTTTATAAGTCGTATGCATTCAAAAAGAATATAATCCTCCGTAAAATGTTACGGGCAATTATGCATTTTTATGATTTATTTTTCATTGTTCTCTTAGATCTAGTATTAATCGTTTTGAAATGATACGTGTAAATACTTTTCTCCATTTTACAACCTATGTATTTTCAACTTGCATTACGTCATTTTACTGCTGGAGGCATGCTCCAACAAAAAGTTCCACAGTGAATACTCTATGTACAGTTGTACACTATCTCATCATTATCATTATCAAGTCTGCAGGCATACGATCCCTTCTAAATTATACCACAGGCACAGGTCAATCACAAGAATTTTAATTGCTGAAAATGCGCGATTTGGCAGTCTTCTTATCGCATAAAAGCGCAACTTCTAGACAATTCAGTAAGGGGGAGTAATTATTTGAAACAATAACTTTAAATAGGGATGATATTTAGGCATAAAAGTCGACAGAAGGTAGGTATGGGGCAATTAGCACTACTGTACTGTGTAATATTAGGCACTCTTTGAATAAGGTCTTTAATAACCGTAATGCGAAATGGTTAGTGATGTGTTTATCCATGTAAAATAAAAAGGAACTACATAATGTACAGGCAACGGAACACCAAGATTGATACTGTGGCATCTTATTTAGTAATATCTGGTGCTTATTTGCAATAAAAACTTATACTCGTAGTGTAATGTGCTGTCGACTGTATTTACAACCACGTGGAATGTTACAAAATAAATGTGATTCCAATAATCTTAAATCTATTTTGAGAATAAAAATTAAATGCTTTTTTTAAAATAATTTATTGGTTCAAAGATTTCCGGCGCTTTTAGGGAAACCGTGATAGATGTGAATTATGATAGTCAATCCCACAAAAATTTTGAAAAAAAAAAGCTATTTTTTTTTTCAAAATTTTTGTGTAAATATGGGTATATTTTTTTGTATAAATATGGGAACTCTCTTTCCAACAAGTTATTCTTTGACCTGGCCAGTAGTTGACCGCGGGCGGATTTTTCTGGTCCCGCTGCGGACACACGATAATGTATGGAAATCTTGAGCGGTGAAATTGGCTAGGTAGGTAAAGATGGCATGGAGAAATACCTTCTTGTTAGTTTTTTTATTGCATTTTTTGATTCCTAATTAAATCTTTATTCGTTTGTTAAGTTTTACTATTTGTAAGAATGTTAAAATTTCTTGTTGTTATTGTTTGTTGAATTAGATTTTAAAAAAAATCTGATCCAGTAACAAAAAACCTTTAAAGTTTTGTTTGTTTTTCCTTTGTGTTGAGGTGAAAAGTAGGTAGGTATTATTTGCATTGCCGCCTTCTTTGTTAACTTCTTATGCATTCAACACTTCCCAATGACCAAGACTTCATAATCTATTAAAACACACAAATTAAACCGACGAAACTAACAACCCAAACAAGTTGCATCAAGTAGACAGGGAATTCTTCAAAAGTTAATCCTGGGAGCTGGCAGTTCTCCAGGCAACTTGGCCGCCAATCAGCTTAGTGGCCTTACTGCCTAAATACTACTCTATTTAGTTCGCACTAAATGTACTGCTTAGATCTTGTCCTTAGTGTAAAGATCTAGACATAATTATCACGCTGTTTGTGACGATTAAATTGAAATTCGGCTGCAGTTTGTGAAAAAGTATAAGTCATTTATAGTTTGCAAGTAAAATTTTAAAATGCGTTTTATAAGCGTTTATAAGTCGTATGCATTCAAAAAGAATATAATCCTCCGTAAAATGTTACGGGCAATTATGCATTTTTATGATTTATTTTTCATTGTTCTCTTAGATCTAGTATTAATCGTTTTGAAATGATACGTGTAAATACTTTTCTCCATTTTACAACCTATGTATTTTCAACTTGCATTACGTCATTTTACTGCTGGAGGCATGCTCCAACAAAAAGTTCCACAGTGAATACTCTATGTACAGTTGTACACTATCTCATCATTATCATTATCAAGTCTGCAGGCATACGATCCCTTCTAAATTATACCACAGGCACAGGTCAATCACAAGAATTTTAATTGCTGAAAATGCGCGATTTGGCAGTCTTCTTATCGCATAAAAGCGCAACTTCTAGACAATTCAGTAAGGGGGAGTAATTATTTGAAACAATAACTTTAAATAGGGATGATATTTAGGCATAAAAGTCGACAGAAGGTAGGTATGGGGCAATTAGCACTACTGTACTGTGTAATATTAGGCACTCTTTGAATAAGGTCTTTAATAACCGTAATGCGAAATGGTTAGTGATGTGTTTATCCATGTAAAATAAAAAGGAACTACATAATGTACAGGCAACGGAACACCAAGATTGATACTGTGGCATCTTATTTAGTAATATCTGGTGCTTATTTGCAATAAAAACTTATACTCGTAGTGTAATGTGCTGTCGACTGTATTTACAACCACGTGGAATGTTACAAAATAAATGTGATTCCAATAATCTTAAATCTATTTTGAGAATAAAAATTAAATGCTTTTTTTAAAATAATTTATTGGTTCAAAGATTTCCGGCGCTTTTAGGGAAACCGTGATAGATGTGAATTATGATAGTCAATCCCACAAAAATTTTGAAAAAAAAAAGCTATTTTTTTTTTCAAAATTTTTGTGTAAATATGGGTATATTTTTTTGTATAAATATGGGAACTCTCTTTCCAACAAGTTATTCTTTGACCTGGCCAGTAGTTGACCGCGGGCGGATTTTTCTGGTCCCGCTGCGGACACACGATAATGTATGGAAATCTTGAGCGGTGAAATTGGCTAGGTAGGTAAAGATGGCATGGAGAAATACCTTCTTGTTAGTTTTTTTATTGCATTTTTTGATTCCTAATTAAATCTTTATTCGTTTGTTAAGTTTTACTATTTGTAAGAATGTTAAAATTTCTTGTTGTTATTGTTTGTTGAATTAGATTTTAAAAAAAATCTGATCCAGTAACAAAAAACCTTTAAAGTTTTGTTTGTTTTTCCTTTGTGTTGAGGTGAAAAGTAGGTAGGTATTATTTGCATTGCCGCCTTCTTTGTTAACTTCTTATGCATTCAACACTTCCCAATGACCAAGACTTCATAATCTATTAAAACACACAAATTAAACCGACGAAACTAACAACCCAAACAAGTTGCATCAAGTAGACAGGGAATTCTTCAAAAGTTAATCCTGGGAGCTGGCAGTTCTCCAGGCAACTTGGCCGCCAATCAGCTTAGTGGCCTTACTGCCTAAATACTACTCTATTTAGTTCGCACTAAATGTACTGCTTAGATCTTGTCCTTAGTGTAAAGATCTAGACATAATTATCACGCTGTTTGTGACGATTAAATTGAAATTCGGCTGTAGTTTGTGAAAAAGTATAAGTCATTTATAGTTTGCAAGTAAAATTTTAAAATGCGTTTTATAAGCGTTTATAAGTCGTATGCATTCAAAAAGAATATAATCCTCCGTAAAATGTTACGGGCAATTATGCATTTTTATGATTTATTTTTCATTGTTCTCTTAGATCTAGTATTAATCGTTTTGAAATGATACGTGTAAATACTTTTCTCCATTTTACAACCTATGTATTTTCAACTTGCATTACGTCATTTTACTGCTGGAGGCATGCTCCAACAAAAAGTTCCACAGTGAATACTCTATGTACAGTTGTACACTATCTCATCATTATCATTATCAAGTCTGCAGGCATACGATCCCTTCTAAATTATACCACAGGCACAGGTCAATCACAAGAA
>NW_021133580.1:0-664 GCF_004193835.3 Ostrinia furnacalis | reverse complement strand
CGGCCCGTGCCCCAGCGCGCCCAGCGCCGCCGCCTCCACCCGCGCGCGCCCCTCGCAGCCCGCGCCGCACGCGTACGACACCGCGTAGCGCCACCACGAGTAGTTGCCCGCCTCCTCCTCCAGCGTCCACGGCGCCCTGCCGACACACCGCCCCGTTACCGAGCTGGCTCTACCGCCTCCGGTGGTCGGGCCGCTTGGTGGAATTTAGTACCGCCGCGCATTCGTCGGCCAGGTCACACGGCCAGGTCGCGCGGCCAAGTCGCTGCGGCCTGACCGTGAAGCAAATAAGTAATACATTACTGAATAAAATAAAATAAAACATATTTTGTTAGGCGCAACGACTTGGCCGCGCGGCCTAGCCGTCTAATGCGCGAGGGCACTCTCGCTCTGGTTCGCAGTGTCTTACGGAGATTCGCACTACAATTTTAAATTTAACAAATATTCAGGTCAAAACAAAAAATAAGTTACTCGTAGTAGACGTGTTATAAACAACTCAAAAAACAAAAACGACATACGGGATGAGCGTATGCGCAGAAATGTCGGCGAGCAGATGCGCCAAGTCCGCGGGGCGCACGCGCGTGAACTCGGCCACGGAGACGAGGCGCGGCGGCCACAGCACGCGCGCCGCGCCCGCCAGCGCCGCCAGCGCCGCCGCCACCAGCGC
>NW_021133579.1:0-4509 GCF_004193835.3 Ostrinia furnacalis | reverse complement strand
ATGAAAATTTAAAGAGATAAAGCGCCCCAAAGTTCATAAGAAGAGGCCCGTGACGTCAACGCTTGCTTAAAAATGCCGCACGTTGTGACGTCGTGCGCAACTTCAACGCACCATAACTATGTAATTATTTGTTAGATTGACTAATAAAAATATATGTGTCCAATATTTTTTGATATTAAACATTACGGACTAAAAAAATTTTTTTAGGCAACTAGCCTATTGAGCGACTTTATCGATAGATCAATGAGCGACAACTACTAATTTACCGTAAAATATTCCTTTTTATTCTCACTGACTGAGAGATGCTTGTGAGAAAAATATGTACAATTTTTTTCTGTAACTCTTACTTATAATGGCTGCTACTTATAATATTATTCTAAAGAAACCTTTTACTCTGGCACCTGTTACTTTATTACCATTTATCCAAACCAGTTATGCATATCCGTAATCGTAACCGAAACTTTCGGATATCCGAAATAAAAAAATATCCGTAACCGAAACCGGTAGAATATTTTTCCTATATCCGTAACCGTATCCATAACCGAAACTACATATCCATAACATCCCTAATCTAAACTCCATTACTTTGCAATATACACAACAGCTATTTGTTTGTTCTCCAGCACCTAAGCCTAGAGCGCAACAGGATAACCGACCTCCGCCAGTGCGACCGCTACCTGCCTCCACACTTAGAACATCTAGGGCTGGCACACAACAACATCCCCGACCTGAACGAAATCAGCCATCTGGTGCACCTGACGAAGCTGGATAGCTTCTCAGTGCAAGGCAACCCTTGTGTAGCTATGGCGGGGAAGGACAAACTGTATCCTTTTTTACCGACTTCAAAAAGGAGACCGCTGCTGTCTTTCCTGAAGACTATAATCCGGGCCTTTTCAAGGCGAGAGTGAATAGGCACTTACAGGGCAGATATGTACCATCCTAGACTGCATCCCACTTAACACCAGGTGCGATTGTGGTCAAATACCAGTCTATTTATGCATTAAAAAAAATTCTTATTTTGGACCTTAACACAGAGCAATAAAGTTCAAATTACGTATCCGGTACAAATTCAACTAAGTATTCATCCGTGGATACCATGTTACCGTTAACTGGGTTCAGTTCAGGGTTACCTAGGGGTAAGATAGGAATCAGCAATTAATGAATGAATTTATGAATTGAAATACACAACTTTGCAGAACTACTGTTTGTGAGTTACAATTTTACGTGCTATTTCAACGTTTTTCACGTTTTTACAATAATTCTTATATCTTTGATGTTCTTTCTTATATTTGACCCTAAATTCTAATTTATTAACCTCTACATTCCGTGCGACTGAATTAATAAGCGTTATTTGGAATGTGCGTGACCAAATAAATGGAGCTGTTATGCTAACTTCGTTAGGAATTATACAACTTAGAAAAGTTATATGAATTATTTATGGATATTATGAAGATTCCGATTTTTTTATTATTAGATTCGATGCTATATCATTTATATTTTACTACCGGTTGCTAAGTTTACCTAATAAATGTATCTTATGTAAATAGTTAAATAAGTATATGTTTAAAAATCTTTAAAAAAAATCTTGTTAGAAGTTTTATAGAAAAAAACAGTTCTTTTTCTTTAATGTTCCTTAACTGCTCGATACTCAGAGGTTTCGACTACCGTCCGTTCGTCTTGAATTGGATACTCAGTGTGAAAAGCATCGATGGCTTCGTCGTCAGCGCGATAGAGAGGTAAGATATTTTGTGCATATTCTTTCTCTCTCTATCTTGATTGCTCTAGCTAGACCGTTTATATATTTTTTTTTATGTTAATGGCATTCAAATCTCTTGAAGAGAAATCTGCCAATGTTACTTGGTTAGTTTCCTAGATCTTGCACAAAGCAAACTGATGATTTTGGGACTCATCAATATTATGATTTGGGGGAGGCCTATGTTCAGCAGTGGACGTCCTGTGGCTGAAATGATGAATATTATGATTTGTGTTACTGACCAATGTCAATAAATTTACCTTAGCAGTTAGGTTGCTTTCCATACTATGCTTGTTCATTTATTATTTTCAAGTTGCATTATGAATATGCAGCAGTTTCATTATGGGCCACTCAACCGTTGTCTCGTATTCACTTGGAATATCTAATTATACTTTCAAACGACTATATAATGTCTAACTTAGTTATAATTATCGCGTTTGCCTTTCAAATGGCATGGATACCTTCATTTATGTCAGTCTCATTTAGAGCAATTGAACTTTTTTCTTGAGGGTAATGTAGCGTTTACGACACACAATATAAACAAAACTGATTGTGGTTTTAGGAATTGGTACTTTTTGAGGTTTAAGTAGTATTAATCGCAATCTTTCAGTACCTTTTCGTGACGCGCTACCATAATAGTTTTTTTTTCTCAAACTCCGAACAAAATTAAATAAATAGTGATTACAAGCGGCTGCCCGCGACTTCGTACTTGTTTATCCCGTTTTACCCCCTTAGGGTAAAACTTAGGGTTACATTTTGCAAAATTCCGTCTTAGTGAGCACCTACGTTCTAAAAGGAACCCTCATGCAAAATTTGAGACTTCTAACACTTGTATTCTGAGATTTCGTGATGAGTGAGTGAGTCAGTCAATCAGTGACCTTTCGCTTTTATAGATATAGATTTAGCCTTTGTCCTAACTTGACACTTAAATGTTGCCAGCCTAAAAGCAGAATGGCTGTACAGTCAAGGCAAGGGCCGCCATTTCCACGCCGGCCAGCACCAAGAGTTATGCGAGTACCTGGCCTCCACCTGCCCTCTCACGGCCGACGCACTCGAGACCGAGGACCAGAGGAAACTGCGCCTTATTCTCAGCAAGGTAAAGTATCTTTTGACACCTGCCATAATAAACAAAAAAAAATGTAACAATCATAAACAAAAAAATATAAAATATTGATCAAACAGATGATTTTATTTTATTGTTCCAGGCTCAACATCATCAACAGCAGCTAAAAGACCAAAACCACAGTCCCTTGAAAACTAAGTTACAATCTCCGAGAGTTCAATGTAAGTATAATAAAACTCGTATTTTTTCTAACATTCTAGTCTTTTCAGACATTCTAATTGATAAGTTTTCAATTTGTTCATCACTCCGCAAACACATTTAAAAGACATTATTAGTGTCCGACCGAATGTTCGGTTTCGGTTTCGTTTTCGGTTGAGTTTCGGTAAAAACACGAGTTTCGGTTTAGTTTCGCTATCGGCGGCAAACTTGCCGAAACTACGACCGAAACCGAATGTGCATTCGGGAGTTTCCGCGCTGTTATCGGTCATGTTCGGCGCGTTGAATGAGTGAATGAATCCGATCAGAGCCAATGTCGTGATTCGCTCGCTTGTTTGTTTGCTTGGAGAAGCAGCTTTTCTTCAAGACTACTCCCGCTACCTCAAGGGCGAGCGCACGCAGCGGGTACCCGCTCCGAGGCTAAGGCTGGTTTTAGTCTGGCTGGACAGTCCACGTGACACTAAAACCAGCTTACGTGGAGGCCCCTAGAGTAATAATCTTTAACGTGACATGTGTGTCAAAAAAAATGCACTATTGAGTAATTAATATCAACTTTGAAGTAAATCACCATCAAAATAACTTTCTACCCCTTTTTAACATAGTTTCACTAAAAATACATAGTTTCACTAAAATTTCACTAAAATACTAAACACGTCTTCCATTAATTCTGTTATAGGAATGTTTATGCAAAATTTGAAGTACACTCAACATCAAATAAAGCGCACCTTCCGCGACGCGAACTTTATAGATTTTCTTCTGACACAATCATGGTACCCCAACAATATTGGTGTTAATTGAAAGCCCAATAAATATTCTTAAAGAAAAATACATTTCATTTCTAAATAAATGATTAACATTTACAATAAATGTGACTTGAAAATAGACCTTACTTTGGGCTCACCTCTGGGATCAATTAGACCAATTTTGATGGTTATAAAACCAAATAAAGATCTCACGTGTCCTCTTTAACAGATGGATAGCGATTAATCCCAACTTAACAGTTTTATAGTAATAAAAAAAAATGGCTATAGCGTAACTACCTATTTTTTGAAAAAGTGACTCTGGATCCTTGTAAAGACACATTTTTGGGGTAAAAACCTTTCCTTTAATGAAATGAAGTTTAAAACTAGGCTTTCAAATGGTACCAATGTTGGTGGGAAGTGGGGATGCATACGTTTGATAAGTGCTTGTCGCGGGAGGTGCGATTTATTTGATGCCGAGTGTAGATTGGACGAAGGAATCTCGTTATCCCATATAAACTTTGCCCCCCTTTTTACCTCCTTAGGGGTAGAATTTTGGAAAATCCTTTCTTATCAGATGCTTACATCATACAAAGAACACATCGTCCAAGTTTCAGGTCTCTACGACTTATACCTATTGTGATTGTGATATTAGTAACTTTGTGATTTAAAGTGAAATCTATGTGATTTAAAGAGAAAACAATAAAGTCTGACTGATTATAATAACGTTTTCTTTA
>NW_021133577.1:0-18410 GCF_004193835.3 Ostrinia furnacalis | reverse complement strand
AATTATTTCCGATTTAAAAGCTAATTCTACTGGACTATTATGGTAGTACATGGCTTTGCAATCCATTTTAAGAGAAGATTGACCATCTCGAAGCCATCGTAATATTTTTTTCATTTTCATCCTAAGGTGGCTTTTATACGTTTCATTATTTTTATTTGGTTCCACCATCAAGAAGCGCAGCGCGGCGTGCAGTGCTACGGGCAAACTTTCAGCACTTGCCATATGTTTGTCTCGAAGAGCTGGTAGGGCCCAAAAGATAGGGAGACATGTAAAGTGCCTCACAAGGGCTACCTTTTCTTTTTTTATTATCTTATATATATAAAAGAAAGTCGTGTTAGTTACTCCACTTATAACTCAAGAACGGCTGAACCGATTTAGCTGAAAATTGTCAGGGAGGTAGTTCAGAGCCAGGAGAAGGACATAGGATACTTTTTATCCCGTTATTTATTGCCATTAAGGCGGAACAAAGTTCGCCGGGTCAGCTAGTTTACTATATTTTGACGTTCATAAGTGCCATTATTTTGTGGTCTAAACTGAATAAATATTTTTGATTTTTTTTTCAGCAAGTGCTAAGATAAAGTGCCGGCGTAACTCAAACACCGTTATCTACCACTAAATATTAATTACTAATACTAATAGAGACCTAATGCCCGTTTTCACAATCAATTCCTAATTTTTAAGTGACCCCTGTGAAAACAAAATTCCTGTTATGTGTTACCATAGGGGTCACTTAAAAATTAGGGATTGATGGTGAAAATGGGCATAAGACCATTACAACAACACTATTCTTGAGTAACAGTAACAGCTATGTATCCCTAAAACAAGTCAATAACCAATGATGGAGTATAAAATAAATAAAACGTTTCCGCAACAAAGGGTAGCCTTAATAGCTTCCTTGGTTGAACAGCTAATAACAAACCTAAGCTGCTTTGTAATACTTAATTTTTGTAGTCCGCGATTGCTTCTAGGAAGCAAGCGGCTTAGCAGCTTTTAATATTGCTACAATCGCTGCAATCCGTGCAGTTCAGTGTACTCCCTAATGAATTCCAGCGAGTACGTTGTCAAAGGGCTAAATTAGTTCCAACATTTTGTTAGACCCTGCCAGGCAAGGTTATGTTGTGACTCGTGTAAGGTGCAGCCGCCCGGAAACAGTGCAACAAAATTGAGCTTTCGTCAAAGCTGCTTTGTTCAGCCGCGGCGTATTGTCTGAATATTCCCGATCGAGCTTTCGAACAATATAAAGCAATTCAATTTCCTCCGATGAATTTTCGTACAATGAATACTTTTGCTAATTATTTACTGGTCAAATTCCAGTTTTGGTGACTCTACGACTGAATTAATATAATGTACTGAAAGATTTTCAGCGAACATTTTACATCGACAGTATGGTAATGATAAACTATTTTGTCATTCGATTTCTTTTTGTTCTTTTCACTTTATTTGTACCTACTTTATAAAGCTTGTAAAAAACACTTTAATTATTACGAGGACTGAAAACCCGTTACGTTGTTTTATAAAAAAGCAGATTTTAAAAGTCATAAAGCAGTTTTTGAATCTTCATATCGGTGCAGTATCGTACTTAAGTTTTATAAATCGTGGAGAATATCAGAGATGTTCCAACAGCCTTAAAGATGCTGACCTTCACTTCACGTTTCTCTTTCACACACCCTGTATTAATGAAGCGCAGCGTATTTTCTCTTACATTTTAACTGAAATGAAAAGTACAAAGCTGATTATAAAGCCCACGCTAGTTTGCAAGCTTGAAAATAAAAATAGGATTTACAAATCTCTATCAGAAATGTTGAGGGTAGGAAGCGCATTTGTATTTGTCTGCATAACGCGCTGATGGAATTCTACCAACATTTTCAGCGCCCACGTGCGAAACGTTATTACGAATATGTCTGCTTTTACGAATTGTGCTCTCAGTTTTAACCACCCACATGGTAAAACAGTCCAAAATGAATCCGAGATATAGTGTACACAAGCTTGGCCGTATAGGAAAATATAATTATAACTAAGCCTAAGTTCACACGCCTAACGACTTTCAATGTAATCTAAAAATAACTTCTAAAAGATCTTTAACCGACTGAACGGTCACAAATCTTACTACTAAGTTACGTCAAGGACAAGGACTGATCAGCCCACGCGTTTAGATATAGACTAAGAGCTAGTGAACGCCAGACCTACGTCATTTTATAAAAGCTAAAAGTTTGTCAGCGTATGCTCCCAATATAGGTTAGAATCAGAGTAAATACAAATGAGTATACCTACTCATCAGTATGACCTACTCATTTGTATTTACTCAGATAGAATGTTGGTGAATCATTAAGTTTGGTTCATCGTGGCTTTGGCAGCTATCCTAAAAAAACTGTCTGGCAAAGAGCTGGAACTGTCAAAACTGTCTGGCTGATGAGGAAACTACTTCTAATTATTACCCAAATATTATATATAAAAATCTGCTTTTATTGTATAACGTAATCCTAATTTTTACGGTGGCTTTTTCTGTACGAGTATATTCAATAGACTGTAATTATTCTTACATTGTTTATACCAAGAATCTGATTTTTAAGCATAATATTTGGGCAATGATTAGAAGTTGTTTCCACATCAGCCAGATAGTTTTGACAGTTCCAACTCCTTGCCAGACAGTTTTTTTAGGACAGCTGCCAAAGCCACGATGACCCAAACTTCATAATTCACCAGCATTCTTACCTATATTGGGAGCGTACGCTGACAAATTTCAGCTTTTATAAAATGACGAAGGTCTGGCGTTCACTAGCTCTTAGTCTAATACGGACTAACTTTTACTACGAAGTGGATACCCTTTTCTGAGAACTCAGCTACGGCAGACAGCGTTGCATCTACAAAATAGCTAAACACGTCGGTGTGTTTGTACATATTACCAGTTAATTACCGCTAGTGGAAGGTCTAGGCCGGGGCCATGCGTGCATCCTGTTCAAACGTGTCGACCCGGGTTTAATTTACGGATAGGATTACTATGCATCCGGATTTATCAGGATAAGTCTATAGTTTTCCACGGAATGGCGAGGCGCGCTATCATTCATCATCATCATTTCAGCCATAGGACGTCCACTGCTGAACATAGGCCACCCCTAATGCTTTCCACGTTGATCGATTGGTAGCTGCCTGCATCCAGCGCTTCCCTGCTACTTTTACGATGTCGTCAGTCCACCTTGTAGGTGGACGTCCCACGCTGCGTTTTCCGGTACGCGGCCTCCATTCCAGAACCTTGGAGGCGGGTCGTTACATTCCCTCTAATATGGTCGAGTGAAGCGATGGCTGGTTCACTCGTCATGTTTGTGAACAGGCGCTGCTTTTTCTGGTCAATCCAAGTTATTCAAATTTATGTATGCGAGTCATTTCTACTAGTACCTTAATATGTAAGTCACTATGCACGTCACTACCTTGTTTTGTTTAATATACCACGCAATCTTGTATACCCATTCTTATGATACACCATACAAGAATGCATGGTAAATTCAGTGAACTGCTCCTGAATCGAATGTACCTACTACTACTATTTCTATTTATTTATATTAACCGGCAGACAGTGGTGACTGAGTTTGTTGCGGCGCTTCTTCTCAGCACTTGCCAAATGTTGGTCTCGAAGCGCTGGTAGGGTAAAAAGATTATGAGACATGTAGAGGCTCCTTAAGAGCATATGACGATTTGTAAGAACTATTTATTAGTCTAAACAAATAAAGAAATTTTGACTTTGACTTGCTGCCCCATCGGCCGTCAGTTCTACGTACTATATGCCCTGCCCATTGCCACTTCAGCTTGCTAATCCGTCGGGCTATGTCAGCAACTTTAGTTCGTTTACGGTCAATCGTCGAATCCAACTCGGCTGGGCAGCGTTCGGGAAACTACGTAACATCTTTTCGTCCAAAATACCGCAGCGCCTGAAGACGAAAGTCTACAAACAATGTGTGTTACCAGTGATAACTTATAGCTCGGAAACGTGGCCTCTCACTATAGGCCTTATACAGAAGCTCAAAGTCGCACAGCGTGCTATGGAGAGGGCTATGCTTGGTGTTTCTTTGCGAGATCGAATCAGAAATGAGGAGGCGCGCTAATCCGTGACGAAATAATAAACTTTAGGATGTGTGAGAGTTGGACGCCATCAAAATTACTAAGCGCCCATAGGAATAGAATACTTGTTATTTTAATTGAGATTTTGTTCGAGTAACCATCAATCCCTAATTTTTAAGTGACCCTTATGGTAACACATAACAGGAATTTAATTTTCAGAGGGGTCACTTAAAAATTAGGGATTGATGGTGAAAACGGGCATGTCTTTGACTCTTAAACGTATCTTAATGAATGAAATTCACCACGGGAAAAGTAATTATTATTTGCTCGGGATTTTCGCACTGATGGTCATCCTACCCAGGGATCCAATAGCCAAGGCCTGGGTCGTTTATATACTTAACTTTTGTTTTTTAACAAATTAAAACAAGTTAAAAATATCATAAATTAATAAGATTTTTATGGATTTGACATTTTGCGCCTAATCGGCATTGCATTACAGCCCCTCCTAACATTTTAAAACCAAAATCAACTCAATCGGCCCAGCCGTTCTCGAGTTTTAATCAGACTAACGAACAGTAATTCGTTTTTATTTATATAGATTTATGTTTGTCAGTGGATTTTCAGCAGCATACTGTGCGTAAACGCAGTGAAGTTGTTGTTAGGATTTTTACTATCCTAACTCTATCGATAGGATGGTACGTTTAGGTTCGTTTGATATGTCATTTGTAAGTGGCATTTCGGTCACTTTTGTCATCGTAAAACTTTCTGTGTATTGATTAGTCGTTTTAACCTACAACAACAAAATAAAAGAAGTCCAGAATAACTAAACAAATATCACATTCACAATTAACTTCACAATATTCTATCGACGTAATTAGAAATGTTTCGGTCCCAAAGTAGTCGTATATTCGCTTCTCGGATGAAGATAATGCTTTTTTTTTTTTATATATCGCTTATATTTCGAGGCCTGCGTGGTTGTTCACTAGTAACACTAATGGGGGTTGACTGAGTGGCTGTGTGCTGTTTATAATATTCAAGCGTTGATATTTGGTCGTTTATATATATAATCTATACTTCTATACTAATATTATAAATGCGAAAGTAACTCTGTCTGTCTGTCTATCTCGCTTTCACGCCTAAACCACTGAACCGATTTTGATGAAATTTGGCATACCTAGAGATAGTTTGAGTCCCGGGAAAGGACATTTAGGATTGTTTTTATACCAGTTTTTGAAACAGAGACGTGCGCGATAAAGTTTTTCTGTGACAGACATAATCCACACGGGAGAAGCCGCGGGCGGAAAGCTAGTTGTAATTAAATTAATTGAGCTTCAGTGCTTATATCATGATCTGAATCTAGTTCTAGACCCCTTAAATTAACAAATACAAATGTTCTGTTAACATGTCACATGAAACTTAGGGCACAACACCTATTTGGCTTCATATCTGGTTGTTTAGGCTTGGGCCAAATTCCGTACCGCTGAGTGTATGTATATCTGCTAGGAAATGTATGAAATCCGTCATTGTTCATTCCTAGGAATTGTATAGAATTCTTAAAATCACCCGGAAATGTGTGATGTAAATTATATTACACACATTTTCTAGGAAATTAATACAATTTTGCGTAAGATGCGTTTAAGTGAAGAAAGGCACATATCACAGACCACACAACCTACACAGACCAATAGGTTGTGTGGTCTGTGGCATATACATAATAATATAATATTTACAATATTGATAATTATGGCTCGGAAACGTGGCCTCTCACTATAGGCCTTATACAGAAGCTCAAAGTTGCACAACGTGCTATGGAGAGGGCTATGCTTGGTGTTTCTTTGCGAGATCGAATCAGAAATGAGGAGATCCGTAAACGAACCAAAGTCGCTGACATAGCCCGACGTATTAGCAAGCTGAAGTGGCAATGGGCAGGGCACATAGTACGCAGAACTGACTGCCAATGGGGCAGAAAGGTTCTGGAATGGAGGCCGCGTACCGGAAAACGCAGCGTGGGACGTCCACCTACAAGGTGGACCGACGACATCGTAAAGGTAGCAGGGAAGCGCTGGACGCAGGCCGCTACCAATCGATCAACATGGAAAGCATTGGGGGAGGCCTATGTTCAGCAGTGGACGTCCTGTGGCTGAAATGATGATGATGATGATGATGAATATTGATAAATAATAATAAGTAATTATAGTGAAAGGATATTCAGGGAGGAACGACCTCACTCTTCTTAAAAATAGTGTGTGTAAAGTTATTTGATAAGCATAGTCCATGGCATTCGATATCATTTTCACATAAGATTTCAGAATCAGAGGTGGAATTGTGTAAAGCAATCGTTATAATTTGACAGTTCATAACGTACGATTATTCTGTCAAACGCTATGTTTAACTGACTTTATCCTACGTTATGAACTGTCAAATGATATGATTGCTTTACACAATTCCACCTCAGAAGGCAGGACAATAAAATTGGCAGGCCAATGCAATGGATGAAAAAAAATTATCAACTGTCACTGGGAAAGCTATAAAAATCCTGACGGTTCCCACATCGTCAATGCCACTGGATAATTAAATAAACTGCAGTCTATAGGGGGAGCCCACCCTGCCGGCGCGACGATCTCGGTGTCAATATTCATTTCAGTGCCTGCTGGTTATAAACGATCCCGCCTGCAAGCAATTCATTGCTAGATACGCCATTTTAGGTCTAGATTAGTATCAACGTATGTAGACTTTCTATTGCTAAGATTTCTGAGGTGGGCAGTGGGCCAGCCGCCTCCCCTCCTATAAAGGGTGTTTAAATCGCTGACATCCTTCTAAATACATATAACTCAAAGGTGACTGACTGATATAGTGATCTATCAACGCACAGCCCAAACCACTCGGGCTGAAATTTGGCATGCAGGTAGGGTTAAGCATCCGCTAAGAAAGGATTTTACGAAACTCCACCCCTAAGAGGGTAAAACAGGATCCACGCGTGCGAAGTCGCGGGCGGTCGCTAGTTTAAAATAAGACTCTACTCGTGATACATAGTACATTCCCCAAATGTGAGACAAATCGAAATTACAGCCTGCATACGTGTACAAGCAGACTGATTACAGAATACCGATATTTATCGATTATATCGATGCAATTGAAACAGGAGATCAAGTTAACATATCTGTTATCCAATTAACTAACGTTTGGCTTCAGATTGGTGTAATGTGTTAATTGTTCGGACTTGTCAGAGATTTAGAATATTATGTAGGTAGTTATATTTCGTACCTACATATTATCCAAATTGTAATAGAGAAGATTTTCCATGAAATCCTCATTAGGTACCGACTATCCAATTAGGATGTTCTTTACGCTCACTTTGAGTGTAATTCAAGTTTGAAAAGCCTGATATTAGAAAAATATAACTTTTTTCGGCAATAAAGTGATATTCTTCGAAATTCACCCAACTCACCGTCTTGTGTATTGATTTAACATGACATTTTTATTTCTACTATCTTATTAAGATGTCTTAATATAGTGAGTAGGTAAAGTAATACGGTTCGGAAAACTCGAGCCATTCTTCGGAAAATTCTTTTTTAACTTCGCGCAACTGAGCGGGTTGTGTATTTTCCACTGTTTGCAAATGGCCAGCCCATTGCCTGTTCGCGCGGACTGTTAGTTTATCGCGGCAAGGTCAAAGTCGGGAGCTGTGCACAGGCTACAAAAAAACTATGATACTTTGATGGATATTGCATCATGAGTACATAGCCCAGCTTTTGATGTGGCAAAAAGAGGCGTGTTTTGTCACCCGTGTGTGTAAAAGCGGCGCTAGATAACTAAAGGCCCTGGTTCGAAAACTGGGGCATTAACTGAACTGTTATGGTTGCCAAAATGCAAACATCAAACATTAACCGTTATCTAGCCCTTCAACAGGTACTCGTAATTGGAGTTTACTCCTAAAAACATTTAAAAAGCACCCTTTTTATCTCTGGATTAATTGATAATGCCTTCCTAATTCGCGACCCAGTTAAAACTCCGACGCATGCAGTAGCATGAGTATAATCCGCTACGCTAATGTAGCTGTACTGTGAGCAAACTTGCCTCAAGTGGTGTCAGAGTGTAGCGGCTCTTATGTTTGAGTGACACGCGCACATCGCGGCATCGCAAAGTTGCAAGCGCGATGTCAAACATCAACAAACGGGAGTTAAGTGGCGCCTTAGTGCAGGTGCACCGAACTTCCTATCGATACCAATAAGAGATGTCTGGTTATGAAATTCCCAATTTTTCTTTCAACATTCATTTGTTTATTCCAGTAATTTAATAGCAATTTTCATTATTCGTAAAAGTTGTCATTAATTTGAATTTTCTTCTATCTACGGATAATAGCAATCTATTTCATGGTGAGATGACTTCATGACCATGACCAATGGAATTTAACGTTATTGGAGCACACGGTGGCCTGGATTGTTGCGAGGATCAAATATTAGATTAATAATAAAGCCTGGATCCCGCACAATAGCTCGCCAAACAATGGCCAGCGTTTGTGTTGCAGATTGAGCGCCAATATAATGCTATTGGTATTAATTACTATTGTCCAAATACTATTGGCCTTTATAGGCCGATTAATAGAGAGACAAAAACATTTTAACACGCAGAAAGCTACAATTTATTTCATTGGGATTGGGACCTTAAGATGAGGCAATAAGATTCCGAATTGTTAACAATTTAGACAATAGTTTTAGCGTCTTAAAAGGTTTTGATCCGCGAATCGCGATGCAGCGTACATCGCGATGACGAAGTTCCAAAGTTTACAGACGCAACACGGAGTAATCCCACTGCATCGAGGCACGAGAAAATGTTATCGTGAAACATTCTAGGTGTTTACCGAACCATTATCCAAGAAAGCTTTATAACAGATGGCTTATGCACTTGAACTTGGACTTGAACTTGCGACCTTTTGCTAGCCGCTTGACTGATACGACTTGTAAGCTGCGAAGAGATTGCTTAACCTGTTGAGTGTGTTTTATCCTTTAAGTAAGGCAAAAAGCTCGGAGCGAAGTGCAGGTCGAAATGTACTGAGAGTGCGGATCAGGCGCGTTTATCCGTAAACAGTACAAGACGCCACATCTTGTTAGTACCGCGCAAAGTTGTAGATCCTGGCTACACAGGAGTTGCATCAACGGGAATTCGAGAGGTGCGAATAGCATCCGAACCCCGCAAAGCATCTCATTCACGACTACTTACCATATTAAACCATCCCGATACTTTCATTATTGGATAACGGGTTGTTCGTCATCTCGCACCTGTCAAACTCGCTAGCGGGTGCGAGGTGGGAAATTCCGATTTTACCTATTATTTTGTTCGTCAACTCGCACCTTTTCAAAAGTACAGTCAAATAAACGAATTGAAACTAAAAACTTTCAGTGTGTCGGGCATGTAATGATCAAACTTTAAGGAATTCTTTGAATCAGTGCATTTTTGCATGTTTACGCGCTCTATGGAACCGTCTGAAAGGGGTATCCTTGTTCAAGAATGACGTCGAAACTAAAAGACGTAGACAATAAATGTAGATTCGTTTTATAGAATATTATTTTGGTTTTTGTTGTGTTGTAAAATAACTGAAAAGAAGTGAAAATTACATGTTTTTTCTACTTAAATCCATTCTTACTCCCTTAAAATGAAATACTTAAATAAATAAATATCCTTAATCATTTTACTTTACGCTTCTAGTCCCAACGGATATAAACATACCTACTTTTTTTTTGTATGAAATGTATGAAACTCGTCTCTTTTCTCTTCTATCAAGAGACAATTTTATTTACTCAAATTCAAATTATTTATTTGCAATAAATAGGTTTTTATTAAGAATTATTTATACTAGGTCCTTACTCAGGAAATTAGCTTTTTGTATGGAGAATTTTACGAAAATTGATTATTTCCATACTAAATTTTTTTTGCGAATTTTTAAGAAACCACAAATTCAAAGGACAATGACCAAAAGTGGTCCAAATGTCTACCATTAATGAGACCTATATTAGCTTATATTCCATTAAATAGCTATTAACTTTCAGTATGGGACGAAAAAAAAATAAGCTGTCAGTAAAAAGTTATGACTGTTTGAAAAATTGTTGTAGTTTACGCGCTAATCTCAGGAACTACTGATCCGATATAAAAAAATATTTTTGTTATGGATATCCAATTTATCAAGGATGGTTTTAAGAACAATAACATCACCCTACAACCAATAGGGGCGGAGCAGTAAAGACAAATGTTGTAAATATGGGAAATACATATTATTCAAACTACTGTCACGCGTACAAAGTCGTAGGCTCAGCTAGTATTATATTTAACAAAATTCATCTATAACCCCGCGCCATATGCGAAATGATATAACATGCGTAGATTAGTCCAAAATGTGCAATGGATAGAATGATATCAAGAACATATTTTTTCGGATGAAAAGGTAAAAAACAAACTTTTCATTCAGTCATAACTTTTCACTTATTTGTGATTGCGGTTTGATTATAATGAATCAATATTTAGTAGACTATTTTACTACATAGGTCTCGTTAGTGGTGGACATTTGGACCACACTCCATACATTTTTGGTCATTGTCCTTTTATAAAATTTTGTGGGTAGATTAAAACAACATTGTCCTAACCCTAACCTAAACTTGTCATGGCAACTAATTCTTCATAGTTTGAAAATGTAAGACAAAAATGTTTATATTTTACAAAACTTTGAAGAGCAGTTATCTCGAAAACTATACAAGATGTAGAAAAACTTGACTTACAGATGAAATTAATTTTAATAAAATTCTCTAGAAGTATTCATATCGCTAGGATGCTTGGTTTTTTATTTATATAGTTTTTGACGTACTCGTATAAGTGAAAAACCCAAAAATGGGACCTTCAAAGGCAACGGTGGAGCACTTTTGATAATGTTCATCCCCTAACTAGCTAATCTAAACAAAGTTACAATGTCAAAAATTATGTTCCAAGCATTTCCCTCTGTACATTTTCAGGGCCTGACCATTCTTCATGTTAAAAATATACGAATGTATTATTTCAGAAGCTAAATTATAATATTTGATGTTCTCTAGTTCAAGCTTGAACAATTTTTTTTTAGGATTGTTTGTTAATGCTGTACAATGTAAACTGTTAGTTAGTTTTAAAATTAGTCATAATAATTGTTGTTCTACATTTGACACTTTCTTGGGGATATTAGGTGGCATTTAAAAGAAGGCGTATTAATATATTAGAACCTTTTAATATCCCGTGGCTTAGTTATAAAATCTGAGGTTAGATGCCGTGACAAAAAAAATATCTGGGGCTTGACTTATTATAATTCGCCATTACTAAATAGCTAGAAATCTAGCTTTGTTTTTAAATATACCTACTTAAATATTAGTAGACAGTTTACATACCTACTAGGTATTAAGTATCCTCAATACATTGTGATATTCTACTAATATAAATGCGAAAGTTTGGATGTCTGGATGTCTGGATTTTTGTTACTCTTTCATCCAAAAACTACTGAACGAATTTTGTTGAAAATTTACAGTATTATTGTTTATAACCCAGATAAACATATCTATATATATAAAAATGAAACCCGTTTCGCGTTGTCACGGCATCACGTGTGAACGGCTAAACCGATTTCGATAATTCTTTTTTTTAAATGTTTGTGGAAGTCCAAGGATGGTTCTTACGGAAAAAAATATTAAGAAAATCTCTACGCTAAGGCGGTACGAAGTTCGCCGGGTCAGCTAGTAGGTTATAATTTATGACGATATGTGACCAACTAAATTTCAATGAATAAATAAGACGTGGGTAAAAAGCGCCATCTATCGTCATTGGTTAAAATCTACAGCGCTGGACAAAAATTATGACGTTTGAAAATTATTCATGCGGGGGAAGCCGTGAAACGCCATGTATCAACATCACTAGTAATTAATCTGAAAAGTACATTATTGTTTTATTATTAAACTCGAGTCGTTGCAAGAGTCTTACACAATTCAATATAAATAATTTATTAAAACATTTTTGTAGATGACTAGGTATACATAAACACGTCAGATTTCAAAAAGGTGCGAGTTGATGACATAAAAAACAGAAGGTGCCAACTCGCGCCTTTAGAGGTGCGAGTTGACGAATAACTCATTAAAACTTTAAATCCCACATAACGTATTTTTTTTAAAGGAATATACCTCACGTGAATCATTACAAATGAAAAATATAAAAGCTAAGAATAACAGGGTTAAATTAATTATTAATTAAAGCATACTAGCCATAAAACACGTAAAAACGAAGTGTGCCACCTGTGGATTAATCTTAATTTACCAGGAAGTTTTCAGGTTAGAAACGAAATGGGACACCGATGTCGTCAGAGCGGAATTGGATTAAATGGGTAAAATGCATGAAGAATATTTTGTCCATATCAACCAACCAGTACCGGGAAAAAACGGAATAAAAATGGCAGCCTTATAAATTACATTCACGAAACATGGACGGCAAAACTTTATACGAAAATTCTTTCCGTTACGAATCAGAGCTCTTAATTATTGTGATATTTGCCGTAATATGTCAATGCGAATTTCGGATTTTTTTAAGGTCTGTAACAATATCGCATTTATCAATCAATACTACTAGCGCCATCTCGTGGTGTTCGCCTGCATTACCAAGCCTCCGCGGATCACCGTGCTTATTGCAAGATGTATCCAGTTTAGGAAATGTTTGCGCCGCTCGCCGCTAGATGACACTAGCACATTGAGAGTCGTTTTCTACACCGCGGTGTCCAGATTTTTTTTCCCTTAAAGACCTTCCGACGATTATGTTGAATATTGTAAGTTTTGTGAGGCATAAGTAATAAGCCAAGGTTGCATCCGACTGTGACGTTCTTTCGGGGAATCACAGATTGGGACTTCCGAACGCCTAATTACAAGTTGCCAGCGGTTCTCCCGCGTCTGTGTCCAACGTCCTTGCGGGAATTGGTCGACGGACGGGAGACGCCCGCGCCTCATTTTTGAATCTGCCCCGTACTTTGAAATAAAAGTGCCCCATTTTTGCATCACACAAGGTGTTGTTATTTGGAGCCCTTCACCCCGCTTGTCAGCCGAAAAACTCAACCCCATAAAAGGTCTATAAATTAATTTCATGTTATATTTTTTATATCTACGATTTTCTATCCATATGGAAACAATATAATTAGATTATGAGAACATAAGCGTTGATAAAAACGAAAACGCTCATGTCTTAGCTGACGATATCAGCTGGGACCTCGCGCGCGGCGAGCATTATTCGCGTGGGCATTGAAATGTATGAATGCGCGGCGAGTCCGCATCGCCGCGTCCACTATCACAGCGGGCCACCCACCGCTTATCGCTAAGCCGCGGTTATGGGCATTAGTCTATGAAAGCGAAAAACTCAATTAATTTTACAGCAGCATTCTGCAGAAATTTTTAATCGGGGAACTGCGATGGCGCCGGCCAACTAATTTAATTAGTGGTTGAAGGAAACCAATATTCGTTTGAATGTCTCGTCTTGATAACTGCAGCGCCTTTATCGTCAGCTTAATTTCATTCCGGAAAGAAGTATCTACGCAAATGTTGTACATTTATGGGCGATAACATTTCTCAATTCAGGGAAATTTTGTCAACTTTAACGTGATGACCCACAGTGTTTGATGAAGACCGTTTTTCGGACATGGCCTTTTTAATGAATAAGCGGCTAGTTAAGGCAATTTAAATGATAGCTAAGCAGCATCTTAGCTTAACTAATCGTTTTTTGAATAAAAAGGCCATGTCCAAAAAATGGTCTTCATAAAACACTGTGCGACCGTATCAAGCTACACGAAGTAATCATTAGATAGGTATTTCAATGTTTTAGAATAGAAAAACCCCACACATAGACGAGAGAGACATTTAATGCCGTAAAAAAGCTTAGACGATATCATTTGATTACGCTTTAAAATGATTGCGGTAGATGTTGACTTGGCCAATAAAGGGTAGACTTAATATGTACCTATATTGGCCGGCCGCGGTTGTTTATTTGAGAAGGTTTTGAAGCAGCTAGAAAATGAGGCAACATCATGCCTGTATCGTCTCTGCACTCCGCAGTGTTTATTCTGTGAGCGAGGTCTAGGTCAGACTCCGAGCTTGCAGCGAGGTTGTTTAGATCAGGGATGTTATGGATATCCATAACCGTAACCGAAACTTTCAGATATCCGAAATAATAAAATATCCGAAACCGTAACCGTAACCGATTCAAAAGTTTCGGATAGTTACGGATGTAAGCAGTTTCAATTATTTTTTGTATAGCATCAGCAATAATGCGCGCGCGCCGCACATCTCCGTTAATTGCCTTCCGTTATACGGTTTACACCCAGATTTTAAAGACGACGAAAAACGACTCCTCTAAAGATTAGTATTACTCAGTTTAATCGTTCTTTCTGTATCTTTTCGGTGATGTTTATTCTGTGGACATGTCGCCAGCGTTGGAGGTCTAGGTCGCAACTTGCAACGACCTATTTACCGACTCTGGTCGTTATGAATGAACCATCTGGGAATGGAATCGGAATGAGATGGGAAGATCGTTCTATCTCTACGCATGCCGCACACGTTGCCGCGTGTTTATATTATGAGACTATTTATTGTGTTGTGAAATTGCAAATATTGACAGATAAAAATCTATTAGGAACAGTGAAAGAAATGAATACGACTTTTCGTCAATTTATTTTGCTTTTTTCATGCATTTAGTTTTGTTTATTATTTGGGGTTTATGAATTTTATTTGCAAGGAATGATTGTAATTACTAATCAGTGGTAAGGTAGTTACTGTTCACCTTAATCAGGTCATAAACCCGTATGCTAAAACATTACTATGAGATCTCAGTGCGCGTTCGATTACTATATGTAATGTATTGAACTATATGTAAACTCTAGCATAATAAGTTCTTATAATGTTCTTATTTTAATGAATAAATTATTATTATTATTATTATTATTATTACGAAGTGTTGCTGCTTCACATAAGCAAGTATCGTTTGTAAATACGGGTGTTAGTTTCCACTGCAGGAGCACCTTATCTCCGTCCACCCTATCTTCTTTAGGTACTAGAGGTAAAGGGACGATAAGTTTATGTGCAGATGACGTTTGTTTAAGCATTTTATCTATTACTCTTATATTTAAATGACATGTCACCACAGCAACTCATTATAAAGTCAGCTTATTTAGTTGGCGCACGATTTCGCAAAGGTGGTCGCCCCAAGCAAACTTGGCGGCGCACTGTAGCAGACGAGGCGAAGAAGATCGGCAAGACCTGGAGCGAGATCAAGCGCGAAGCTCAAGACCGAACGCGATGGAGGACTGTTGTGGACGCCCTCTGCCCCATCTAGGGGACATAGGACCTTAAGTTAATGTAAGTCATGATCGTTCAGTCAACCGCATAGAAGTTATACGGGTTACTGGTGCATTTATATCAACTAATCAGTAAATTCAAGAAGTCCTATAAAACGTTTCTGAACTACTACAATTCGGAAGCGAAATGAAATACTTATTGTTCTTGATACAAACTCGAGCTACACATGAGAGCTAAATTATTAAACTTTATTATTGTTCATTTGCTGCATGAAGCTTTCCAATAATACTTCATGGAGCAACGGAAAATGCAATAAAGATATATTAAATCCTCTTGATTAAAACATAACAGAACATAATGAACATCTAATGGACAGGACATTTCTTAGAAAACTTGGGAAGCTAACATAATAAAACTTTGTAGAAGTAGGCAACATAACTTCTGAATGTCAAGGTGATAGACACAATAGAAAATTTTAAAAGTTGAGACCCGCATGACGCCCACTAACGCATAAGCAATGAAGAAAGAAATGAATATACGAAAAAACGTTTGTCTGTCAAAAATAATTTGTATCTTTTCAGCATAACAGTCATCCTGTTAAATATATTTTAAAAATATTTGACAGTCATAGAAAATAATTTGTATCTTTTCAGCTCTCTAGACTGATACTCGTATTGTAAAATATCTGACAATCAGACTACACAAATTAAATCATCGTACAGTAGGTATTTGTGAAAAAAAAGCAAAAGTGCTTTAAATTTTATCATTAACTTTAGCATCTGTGCAATTAAGCAATAACTAAATTGACTAATACAAACATAATAATTACCCTCACTATAAGTACTTTGTATCGGATTAAAAATCAACAAATAGATAAAATTAAGTAAATTCACCAAAACGGAGTGAAGTGCAGACCTGACTTGAAACATCCCAGTGCACGAGCAAAGACCATTCAATACAATTGACAGCATATTACACAGCACACTATAATTTTTGTAGCAAAATCACGACTACATACGAAGCCTCAGTGTAGCATGAAGTGTTGGGCAAACTCCATAAATGAATTGCTGATTGTAGGTCCTTCGATGTTGCGCTTGTTGTTGACATTTAAAATGCATTCAATCTCATATAAGGTACCCGTAGTTAAAAGGAATTGCTTAAGTAAAACAGAATAATTAGTGTCGGCATTTGAGAAAATCAAAACTATTGTTTTGATGAGCATATGGAAATTCGCGATACGATAACTAAGAAAGGTAATCATATCTGTGAGACGTCTATTGTGGTTCATAAAGTTAGCCCGGTGGAAAAAATAGGAGTTTGCAATGTTTGAATATCGGTTTCTCACTTATGAAAATATTCTGATGCCAGTAATATCTGTGGAAAAGCGCTAAAAAACGATGGAAACTTTATTTATTTATAAAAATCTGTAAAACCTGTCAAGCCTGCCCATGACAATATAACAAACCGCTTTCCGTTCGACCAACAACCAAATAAAAAAGAACAAACAAATCCACACACGTGCAAAAATATTTCACGCGGGACGAGCGTCAGAATTTTTTTACAAAGAGCCCTTTAGGATATTCGAGATAGAACGACAAGCTTGATAGCTAAGCGAGCGAAACTATTAAATCGTTCTTTCAAAAATACTAGAAATAGCCGGCGCGTTACCGTGAATTCTAAACCGATTCCCGTTTGCTTAGAAAGCTCAGATTGAAACACGGCCTAGGTACTCATCTTCCATTATACGAGCACACATGATACGTGTAATTTACTTATAGGAAGCCCCACGACGCACTTCATCACTATTGTACATGCTTTCCTAGTAGGGCTTGCAATATCGGATAGTTTTCAACTCCGGAACTGATTTCCGATATTGGGCACTCAACTCCGGAATTCCGGTTCTAGTTCCGGAGTTGGTTAAAAAAAGAAAGCGCTTCCCGACAAACACGTACACGTATGTGGCCTCCACTTTAGAACCTTGCCCCATCGGCCGTCTGTTCTACGTACTATGTGCCCTGCCCATTGCCACTTTAGCTTGGTAATCTGATCGCTATATGTCAGGTAACTTTAGTTCGTTTAAGAATCTCCTCATTTCTGGTTCGATCTCGAAAAGAAACACCGAGCATAGCACTCTCCATACCATGGTGTGCAACTTTGAGCTTATTATAAGGCCTTATAGTAAGAGGCCACGTTTCCGAACCGTGTGTCATCACTTTAGTGACAAAAACGAATCGCCGTAAAACCGACTCCACGTAGTCTTGTCTGCCCTACCCCTAGAGTGTAATTTAGAAGCGCGTAGGCACGGAGGGGCGAGGCGGCCCGCGGGCTGAGGAGCAGGTGGCTGGAAGCGAGGCGCCGCGGCTGAGGCTGGCCGGCGAAGCCGGCCAGCAAGCCGAAGACGCGGTGTCGAGCGAAAGCCATCTGCGACGATTAGCACGCGTGGGACCGCCAGAGCCCCGCAGTGCCGGAGCCGTGACAGAAGTCTCAAGTTTTTAGTCAAATTTGCATGCTGCATGCCTGCATGCCTGCATGCCTGCATGCCTGCTTGCTTGCCTGCTTGCTTGCTTGCTTGCTCGCTTGCTTGCTTGCCTGCCTGCTTGCTTGCTTGCCTGCTTGCTTGCCTGCTTGCTAGCTTGCTTGCCTGCTTGCTTGCCTGCTTGCTTGCCTGCTTGCTTGCTTGCTTGCCTGCTTGCTTGCCTGCTTGCTAGCTTGCTTGCCTGCTTGCTTGCCTGCTTGCTTGCTAGCTTGCTTGCTTGCTCGCTTGCTTGCTTGCTGCATGCAATGCTTATTATAACAAATGAACTTAATATAAAATCATTATTGTTATATGATTTAAGTTTTATAGGAAAATAATTTTATCTCATTTGATTGTTCGACATTTTATTTTTATATGATTTGAATGTTATTTGTTTTAAATAGTATACATTGTAAGTTTTATAGAAAATATTCATTATATCAAACCATTTTATATCAGTTAATAGTTATTTGTCTTAAAATTATTCATTTTAAAATTATATTATTCGT
>NW_021133576.1:0-6059 GCF_004193835.3 Ostrinia furnacalis | reverse complement strand
TTAACTGTCGGTAGTCTGCGCCTAGGTTAACTGCTCATTGGCTCAACATAAAGCCATGTATATTTTCCATAGGTTAGAAGCAGACGAGTCTCTGTCCCTCGAGAGCCACCTCGCGGCGTTGATTCGCCTCAAGCCGCGCGCGGCGGCCGCCTTGATGCCGGACAGTCTACTGGACTCCGTGGCGGACAAACTGGAGCCTGCTTGCGAACGGACGCTGGAGTTCGGAGAGTGTTTATTGGAGACTGGCCGGTTAAAGGGCGATGCTGCCGCTGCTCACTTAAAAGTAAGCTGCCATTTTCCTCACCTGAACTGATCACCCTGGTAACCAAACATAAAAGTTAAGAGTTATAAGCCGATGAAAGGACGAATCTTTATTATTTATATACTAAGTTGGTCCTAAAGACAGCTGCTACTGGAATTAGGAATGACCAATTAACTTTTGTCTTCGACCAATTTTGCTTGACCAATATTTTTGTAATGTCTATTACTTAGGTTTTCAGGCGAATGTTCTCGCTGGAAACTGGCGAGCACTGTAAAAGGTAGACGCTGTAGGAGGACTATCATGCACTCACTGGGATGACGCCACTAGTCCTAGTAACGTCCTGTCACTTGCTAGTGGCGCCAACTAGTGACAGCATATACGATAGCCCTCATTGACTGTGCCTTACCTGCTGAATCGTCCTCCTTCAGGCGCTGTGTGTTCTCCGGCCGGACGACGTGAGCGATTTCCTCCAACGGAACCCGGGCGTCGTGCGGCCCGAGGATGCTCTCAACATCGTGCGAGCGGCTAAACTGGGCGCAGCCGAGGCGCTGTGCTTGGAGGCCGCCGGCGACCCCGCCGCCGCGCTCGAGGCCATGCTGCGAGGCCTCGCCAGTGCCGACCCGGACGCTGCGGCGCGGTAGGTAATGTTTGTGCTTGTGATTATACAATACTGTGAGGGTTGCTTTGTCTAACTGGGCGCGGCCGAGGCGCTGTGCTTGGAGGCCGCCGGAGACCCCGCCGCCGCGCTCGAAGCCATGCTGCGAGGCCTCGCCAGCGCCGATCCGGACGCTGCGGCGCGGTAGGTAATGTTTGTGCTTGTGATTATACAATACAGACAATACCGACCCGGACGCTGCGGCGCGGTAGGTAATGTTTGTGCTTGTGATTATACAATACTGTGAGGGTTGCTTTATTAAGCTGGGCGCGGCCGAGGCGCTGTGCTTGGAAGCGGCCGGCGACCCCGCCGCCGCGCTCGAGGCCATGCTGCGAGGCCTCGCCAGCGCCAATCCGGACGCTGCGGCGCGGTAGGTAATGTTTATGCTTGTGATTATACAATACTGTGAGGGTTGCTTTGTCTAACTGGGCGCGGCCGAGGCGCTGTGCTTGGAGGCCGCCGGCGACCCGGCCGCCGCGCTCGAGGCTATGCTGCGAGGCCTCGCCAGCGCCGACTCGGACGCTGCGGCGCGGTAGGTAAGTAATGATTGTGATTATACAATACTTTGAGGGTTGCTTTGCTAAACTGGGCGTGGCCGAGGCGCTGTGCTTGGAAGCGGCCAGTGACCCCGCCGCCGCGCTCGAGGCCATGCTGCGAGGCCTCGCCGGCGCCGACCCGGACGCTGCGGCGCGGTAGGTAATGTTTGTGCTTGTGATTATACAACACTCTGAGGGTTGCTTTACTAAGCTGGGCGCGGCCGAGGCGCTGTGCTTGGAAGCGGCCGGTGACCCCGCCGCCGCGCTCGAGGCCATGCTGCGAGGCCTCGCCGGCGCCGACCCGGACGCTGCGGCGCGGTAGGTAATGTTTGTGCTTGTGATTATACAACATACATACGCTTTTACCACAGTAAATATATGAGCTAAAGCAGTACGGAAACTAAGCCCTTTCGTCGAGTTAAATACCTACACTTCAACTGAGTGTTAGGGTTGTCACTCTTAATCTTTATATATTTAATAAGGTTTTTACTTACTTATTTATTAAAACGTTTATTTGGGTTATTTAATTATCAAATACGTAATTTAATAAATTATTTGACTAAGTAGTTAAAAAATATTAAATTAGGTACAATTCATCACTTAGTACAAAAGCGCACTAAGCAAATTACTTTATCAAATAGAACACACAAATTGTTAAGAAGCGTAATTACGTAATTTAAAAATAACTATTACAAAATCAGATGTAAGCATTTTATTTAAAAAGTAATATTCAATAATTTTTACCATTCAGAATTATTAGGAAAGTTTAAAAAATTAAAGTTCTGGTTTTGTAGATGCCGAGTTAAAGTAGCCGTAAACTACGCAATACTCTCGTGGCATGTTTTTAAAAATACAGCGGACAGTGGATGCAATAAAATTAGTATTAAAAACGCAACGCGCGCGACACCCGCGACGGATGGACTGCGAGGTTCGCTTAGAGCTCGTGTAAAGCGTGCGTCTGTGTGCGTGAGTCTGATTTCGAGCGTTTGTATGAAGCTTCCGTACTGTTTGATTTATCTACTGTGCTTTTACTCTGAGAGTCGAGGCTTTGTTCACACGCGTGATAACCGCGCGGTTTCTGGTGGTTCTCATTGGCGATGGCAAGGCACGGTGGTAACCATGCGGTTATTGCTGTCTGTTTCTGGACTCAATGCGACTAACCAGACTATAGCTGATAGTTACAAATTAAGCCGGGTCTCCAGCGCGTGTTTTGCAATTTTGTTGAATGTTGACATGTTTTTGTTGATTGTGTAGGGCAAAATGTGCGCTGGAGATCCGGCTTTACATACACAAATGCATACGATGACGGGCATGACCTAACCCTTATGTTAGTATTCTCCGCGAAAAAGGTTTGATCAGTTTATGCAAACACAAGGATATGTTATGTATTTACACAAAATAACCTTCAATCTTTGTGCATTTTCTTTACAAACATCCTGACACGTGTCTGTGTTTGATCAGCATTTATATTAGCCAACCTCTTAACAAACACTAAGGCACCACCTAACTTTGACCGTAACTATAACGATGTACAGCAGGGNGTTTATTTCTACAATGGACCCCCTTGATCTTCATGTTGATCTTCTGAGAGTTGCTTTTCACCATTCCGTTCCCCCCGACCATCTCGATGGTGATGGCTTCCGGCTTCCCTTGCGCCCCAATCTTCTTCGCCACTGATGAGTCCAGCAGCGTGACGGTGGACCCTTCGTCCAGGAGCGCGAGCACTTTTGCTGTCCCTTTGGGCCCGTAGAGGTTTACCGGCGTCATTTTGAGGTAGGTTCTGCAGCTAGTGGCGTGCACCGACGACACAACTCCTTTGACGGGCTTCTCTTGAGTCTTCGTTGCTGCGGACTTCTCCGAGTGAAGACTGGTGTGATGCCACCTCGTGCACTTCTTGCATGGTTGTGCCCGGCATGTGTTCCTTGAGTGCTTGAAGCGCAAGCATTTGAAACACATTCTTGCCTTCTTTGCCATTTCCCATTTTTCATCCACACTGGATTCCCTGTACCTCTTGCACTCGTACAGCCAGTGATCTTCTCGGCATTCTGGGCACTTCTTCTCGTCGGTCTTCTGATCTTCGTAGTATCCCTCCGCTTGTGGGACGTGGTGGACCGGCCTCTTGAACGTGTTCTTCTTCTGGTCCCAGGACACTTCTGGGGGAGCGTAGTCGCTGTTCATATCTGCTTCAACTTCCATGAAGTCGTACATGAGTTCGAGCGCTGGTTTTCCCTCTGCCCGGCGCTCACGTTGATACATCAGCCACCGAGACTTCATTGTCGGCGGCATCTTGTCGATGAGACACTCCACGGCCCCTGGTGCGCACAAATATTCCGTCTTGCCGAGTGCCCTGATGGTGGCCACGGCATTGCGGACTCGGCTGGCAAACATGCAGATCTCCCCTGATGACTCGTTGACCCTTGGCAGCCTTTCCATCTTCTTCAACTCCGCCAGGGCTATCGCTCCAGGTCTGCCGAACCGGACCTCCAGGCTCTTCATCAGCTCTTCCGGATCCTCGGCGGTGAACAGGAGGCTCTTGACTGCCTCCCTTGCGTGCCCCTGGAGACACCTTCGTAGTCGCGCCAAATTCTGTGCCGGCGTGAAGGAGCGCGCGGTGTCTTCATATGACCTTCTGAACGCGAGCCATTCTTCACATGCGCCATTGAAACTTGGGAGGTCGACCAGTTGTCTTGTGAGGCCACCCTCTGCCCTCTGTGACAGCTTGGTGATGGCCATGGCTAACTCTTGAATGTCTGTTCTCCCTTCCGTAGCCCGCGCTGCTGCTTGAGGTGAACACGCGCTTTATAAGCAGCTTAGGTAGTTGTAATAAGTGCGATTTTGCAATATAAAATTACGCAGATCATATTCATACGCATATAATGAGAGAAGTGATTAGTGAACTTCAATTTAACTTTTATTTTCCTTTTTTGTAAATCTTGTATTTTTTTTTCTATATGTATAGTTTAGCTTTTAAGTTTGTAAATTACTTGTACTTTATGTACATAATTACTAATAACTAATTTATGTAATAGTTTGTTGTTCTGAGTAAATAAATAAAAAAGTAGGGCGTATCTTTATGTAACTTCGTAGAGTATATTCGAAATATAATATTGCACTGCACACTATGCAAGCGGTAACTAGCTGACATTTTTCACGTGTAATTATTTTATTTTATTTTTCTTCATTCAGAAAACCACAGCTCTTTATAATATTAATTACCTGTCCGTACGATGCGGCGTATTGTCAATCATATCAAGAATAACCCGTGTGGGCGTAGAAATAGTGCGGTGCCGCAACGTATCAAAAACTATCATTCCATCCTTTGTTCGTTCGTTTCAGCCAAATAACGTCCCGCCCACTGCTCCTTGATTGGGTGATCACTCCATCACCCAGTCATTATTTATTTATCGGGCGCCATATCAACATTATTTTTAAATGTCCACAGGCGGCGGCGTACGTGCCGGTAGAGACTTTGCTGGCGCGCGCCGAGTCGACGCGCGGCGCGCTGGCGCTGGTGGCGTGCGCGGAGTCGTGGCGGCGCGCGTGGCGCTGCGCGGGCGCCGTGGCGGCGAAGGTACACGACTCGATACGATTCAAATATCGAACACCTAAGCCACGGTAATACTACAGTATTGTAACTTCATATAAACAGACGAAATGCGAGCTTTCCTTCGAAATTCAAATCTCGGTATGCGCTCGACATGCAAAAGTCGGGAGTGTCGCGAAAGTGCCACAGTAATAAACGGACGATGTGTTGTTTTTTAAAACAGTAAGCGCTCTTTTTTTATAAAAATAATTACAATTACCTATTTATACAGGGTGTTAGGTAAATAGGTATATAAGCCGACACTAGCCAATGTTAACATGTGCATAGAAATGGTAGGAGTCGAGGAGGCGCATACACATCTTAACACAAATATATTTTTTTAATTAAATCTACTAATCACAAAACAATATGCATTTAACCTATTTCATTCACAAAGTATTATGTTTGTCAAAATAAAATAAAAATTACTATCACAAGATACATTCACAAAACTAGATAGAAATTCTAAGTAGGCAGATGTAATGAAAATAGGATCTGCAGGTGGGCAGCCCTATCGCATGTTGTCATACCGTGACGTACCGCGCGGCTGTTGACATTTATTTCAAAAATATAGCCGAGTTGTAATACTGTATAGATAGTATTACCGTGCCTAAGCATAGATTAATAAAGCGTACATAGTCTTCATACAAGCGCTTCGTCTAAAGTGAGACAAATATCTTATTCACTTTCATAATGTTGCCATTGTGAAAAATTTACAATAAAAGCAATTTTTTTAAAGTGGGAGTTTTATCGTTATTAAATTTTATTTTTGAATTTTTTTACTTGATGTGACGTCTCACATTAAGTTGAAATAAATATCTTTATCTTTTCAAGTGACCAGAATGGTCCACTTAACTTGCGTCACTTTTTTTGCGCTAGGGTCATTGCTAAAGTAATTAGCCGATACATAGTTATTGGAAAAAAATTTGTAAAAATATTTGTCTTTTCCTCTGTTAATAACTTCCATTAGGCTTGTTTCTTTTCATTTTAGGCAAGTTGGCCAATAACTATGTATTGGCTAAA
>NW_021133575.1:0-560 GCF_004193835.3 Ostrinia furnacalis | reverse complement strand
TCTGTCTGTCTGTCTGTCTGTCTGTCTGTCTGTCTGTCTGTCTGTCTGTCTGTTACGCTTTCCCGCTTAAACCTCGCAACCGATTTTGATGAAATTTGGCATAAAGATAGTTTGAGTCCCGGGAAAGAACATAGGATAGTTTTTATCCAGGTTTTTGAAACAGGGACGCGCGCGATAAAGTTTTTCTGTGACAGACAAAATTCCACGCGGGCGAAGCCGCGGGCGGAAAGCTAGTAAGATTATATATCAGATATTTAATAGCAGTAATCCTACCTTTAGGTTTTGAGTGCCAAAACACATCAGCAGTTTCAGTTTCGGTCATCCTTATGAACAGCAGCGACGACCAGCGATTGCTACAGCAATTTCGTCCAAAACAAACAACAGCGAATTATTTCCGCTTTCTCCGCTTTATTCTGGTCTCGTGATAAGGTTTAATTTAAACCAGTATACCAGCTTCATTACATAGTTACAAAACAGAAGCTTATGCCAACAACTTATAAACATTTTCACTTTGGTCTACCTAAGAACTGCAATATTTTTTCAATACATAGTTATACATA
>NW_021133574.1:0-732 GCF_004193835.3 Ostrinia furnacalis | reverse complement strand
TACAACTTTTTGATACACTTAAATTGTCTGAAAACAGGTTTTTGGTAATCATGGCAGCAATACGAAAAGGTGAAAAAAAAATTTATCCGTATTGCTATGATACAGGTCGGCTAAATATGTTGACATTTTCAAAAATGCGCACAGGCTATATGCTACGCGCAAAATGTCTGAAAACAAACTTTTTCGTAATACAATTATAAAATCTATGTACATATTCACTATCAGACGTATTGCTATAATACCGACTGTCTTTTTTTTTTGACACAGCATAAATGGCCTCCCACGCAGTTGCTACACTTTCGACCGTTACTACGCACCTAGTCGGGTTCAGAATCATACAATCTAACGATTTTATAGGGTTTTTGCCGTATTGCTATGAGACATGGTTTTGGTCGTGGGCTCTCGTACTATAAATGATCTTTTTAAATTACCAAAAACGGCAAATAAAAAAATCTATTTGGTCGTCTATTTTAATGATTGATCCTCTTTCTTTGAGACATAAAATAAATAAAATCGATCGATATTTTAACCTCTTTTGAACTACGCAAAAAAAATTTGAGCTGTAAAAATTATATCTGATCGTTACTTGTTGGTCCTCAAAAATAAAAGAAATGAGCACCAAATATTCAATATTGTGATACTTTTTTAAATAATTCGATTTGCATAAATTATTTTTTGTCTATATCAAATAATCTTCAAAATAATTATGTTATGGTACTTATTTTTATTAAG
>NW_021133573.1:0-582 GCF_004193835.3 Ostrinia furnacalis | reverse complement strand
AATTAACATTCACTTGTTAAAATAGCTACGTAAATTAAATTCAATAGTAGGTACTGATTAATTAATAAGCGACACTTTGTAACTCAATCAGAATTAGATAAGGTAATTAATTGCCTACATACCTAAAGTATTTATTTCATATTAATTTATTCTATGTTCTTATTAATAACAGTATTAACTTGAGTTTGTCGCGCAATGTAATAAGCCAATACTATATTCGTAACTAGCTTTCCGCCCGCCGCGGCTTCGCGCGCGTTGACTACATCATCTATATTTTACGGAACCCTATTTTTTTTCCAAAATAAAATATAGCCTATGTTACTCGTGGATAATGTAGCTTTCGAATGGTGAAAGAATTTTTAAAAACTGTTAGGGATATATTAAGTCCGCTACAGAGCAATAAACACAGTGGTTGGTAGTAACATAATAAATATATTGGTATCAAAGCACACGTAGAATATTTACAATAGAGAGTTCGGCACAGCCATTACACAACTAAAGACAACATCACATTTGAATATAAATGACAGTTCTATCATAGCGGTTCCAGCTAGCCAGCTCTACGTTATACAGCATGAAGGT
>NW_021133572.1:0-642 GCF_004193835.3 Ostrinia furnacalis | reverse complement strand
CGTTTCAAAGCTGTACTAACATCTAATAAAATGCTTTTTACATTAGAATATGCTGTCTAACAACTTTACTAATGTCTGTCTTCAATAACATTATAAGCGCTGGTTAGCAGCACTAATAATTTTAATAATGCTCAAAGCCGTATTATTTGGGGCCCAAATTGCGCTTACAAGACACTTATAGACTTTTATACGGCTGATATAGTGCTACATATGCTGCTTATATACTGCTCTGCACGTAGGTTCATGCTGTTGTACGCTTCTTATAATTGTGTTTTGTGTTACTTGGGTGATGATGATGATGATGATGATAAACACCCTCCCGTGCCGCTCCCATACCTCAGGCACTGACTGAGTTATATCAGGCCTGTTCATCTCCGCTAGTTTACATCGAAAACAAAACACGCACGATGGCCCACCTACAGGATACTATTCGACAAGGCCTCACATACGAGCGAACATTGACTCACGCACGCATGGACCTATAGGTCCATGCACGCACGCGTATTCTTGTGTATGATGGAAGAAAATAAAGAAAATGGTGTACCTACTAAATACTGTGCAGTATTTAACTGCCTAAATAATAATAAAAACACAGAATGTACTTTTTTAAGTTGCCTCAAGACACTGCGAGGTAAAAGAAGT
>NW_021133571.1:0-2753 GCF_004193835.3 Ostrinia furnacalis | reverse complement strand
CCCGGTACTTTGTGGTTGAGTGACAATCGTCCGTCATTGGTACTGAGTTGGCCAAGGGCTTAGCGGCCAATAAGCAAGCAGAATGGTACATTGCCATGTTTGTTTAAATTACAAGCTTTGCTTAGTTTGGGACTAGAGGCGCTATGTTAAATAATTTCTTACTTCTGACATCCCTGAACCCGACATCATAATTTTTACATCTTTATTTTTTTCAAATCGCAAGGTTGATTTTCTCTTAGTATACCGATCTCGACCGTGATCAGTGACCATAATCATCTGTCAATGGGTCGATTAGACACGATAAAAGCACTAAACGATATTTGTTTACTTTTAGTGCGACATCGGGTCGTAAGGACCTGATAAGTTTTTTTTCCAAATATTTACTGTGTTTGACGAAACAATTGCAAAACAATATTTATCTTTCGTACTACTGCACTGAAAAGACCGAATATATCCATCCCGCACCAATGCATCCAGCACCTAAGGTCAATTCGACCCCATAACGCAGTGTGAACGTGTTAAGTATGATTTTTTAATAAAAAAAAATCTTTGAACGTCAAGTGCCTTTAAGGCCCGGTTTTTTGATTCGTAGTTAAAATAACCAATGGTCAAATTTGACAGATGTCAAATGACAAGTGGTTAAATATCAGAAAAAATGTTTTTCGAACAATGGTTAGTTTGACTTTTAGTACATTTTAAACTATTTGTTTACATTTTGTTAATATTTAACCATTAGTAGCAAAATTTGACCATTGGTTATTTTAACTACGAATCAAAAAACCGGGCCTAAATAGTTTCCATCCTTTGACTACAACTTAATAAAAATAAGTACCATAACATCATTATTTTGAAGATTATTTGATATAGACAAAAAATAATTTATACAAATCGAATTATTTAAAAAAGTATCACAATATTGAGTATTTGGTGCTCATTTCTTTTATTTTTGAGGACCAACAAGTAACGATCAGATATAATTTTTACATCTCAATTTTTTTTTGCGTAGTTCAAAAGAGGTTAAAATATCGATCGATTTTATTTATTGTATGTCTCAAAGAAAGAGGATCAATCATTAAATTAGATGACCATTTAGATTTTTTTATTTGCCGTTTTTGCTAATTTAAAAAGATCATTTAAATACATGCCCTATCAAAATTTATGAATATTGTGCAATTACTCAATGGTTCAGAGCCTTTCTTGTGTAAGTCAGACTCGCACTTGGCCGGTTTCGTTAGCTGCCGCGGTTCACAGCCTTCATGGGCCGACATAGACATGACTGACATGCCAAAATGCGGGAGTGATGGACAAAAATAAATAATGTTTCGATGGGTTTCCATTATTATTTACCTACTATTGTTCATACACATTTGGTCACTTCAATTACTAAGGGCTGATGATTGAGAAATCAATCCTAAAATAATAATGACCTTGTCGAAACCATGATTTACTTGCTCTCTAATAGATAAATATATTCTTCTTTGGAACCGCGCTCCGAGCGGTTCGGTTTGCAAAAAGACCAAATATCCTCAAATTGATTAGACTTCATCTGAAAAATCACTAGGGTCTAATATTATTATGACTGGATTCCGGCGTAGATAAGCCACAAAGGCTGGAAATTTTTGGTTACTTTTTTACAGATGTGGTCGGTAATTGGACTTTTCCCTTTGACGGCCGCGGCAGTGACTGACTGGCTATGCTTAATATCTAGCAGACTAACCGTATTACTAAACAATTTAAAACTTAATTGAATCTCAAACATAGACTGAAGCTGTTGGTTGGTTGAATTTTGAATATTAAAATCTAAAATGTTTGCCTAAGAATAAATATCTAAGTTGTTTTAAGCGTTGTCGTCCAACACGGCGAACGCACGACGAACGAATCCAAATACAACAATTAATTTTATATACCGTGTTTGACATACAAATTGTTATGTATGCTTCTTATACAAAGTTCAAACTGACCTCCAATCCTGGGGTAATAGTTCAGAATGTAAAGAGCATTAAATTAAAGAAACAAGCTTGAATCAAGCTGAATCAATCAGACTAATGTTAGCAGACATTATGAAAGCAGAATAAAATTTACCAGCGTCGTAACTTTCAGCGTTCAGCTATCATCGTTGTTAATTGCTATAACTTATAACATTAATAAAACAGCAAATTAAAGGAACTGTTCTAACATAAATAGAGGATTTAATCTAAATCGATATTAATAACTGAAGGGTCCTGCTTTTGAAACTAACGTGAAGGATTATTGTTCGATGTCCGATCCCTAATCAGCACTCAAAGGGATTATCGAGGAAACAATGGAAAATACAAAAATTAATTTTGCAAAAGATAAGTTAGAATGTATAAAATCGACATAGTCAGTATTCATTTTGTATTCTATTTGAGAATATTTTAGAGGAAATATAACTCAGCATTTTGTGAATTTTATTTGAGAAGCAATATTTGTGATTAGTCATAACTTTTAACCTTTTTTTTGCTCATTTATCCTTGCATGAATTTTACGCCTTACGTATGTTTTTTTTACTCGTGAAACGCTTTTGGTGTAATTAACTGTTATGTTACGTGGATTAATTAATTAGAGTGACTTGCACTTTCTATTCTGTTAGCTTTGATAGCATAAAGCTTACAGACATAAATTTTCGCGCCCGTAGTCAAAATTAAAACAAGAAAAGATTATTTTATATAATTAGAAATTAATGAGGCCACAGTATCTTTCGACCAAATTTTGAAAAAGCCGTATCCACATAG
>NW_021133570.1:0-1305 GCF_004193835.3 Ostrinia furnacalis | reverse complement strand
GGGTGGAAACGATAAGTGATCTCACTCGATTATTTCTAAACTACACAAGATATCGAAAAACTGGTTATTGATCCTGAAAGAGCTTTACGAGCTCTTTCTAACGGTACCATTAATAGATTACCGAATTAACTGGATCTACCCGAAAATTCAATGTTTTCAGCCTCCATACTAAATGTATGCCAGCCACACAATATGAAAAGTGTATTTTTTTATTAAATAATAAACACTTAAAATGAACTCGTAAATTGGATTCTTATTTAAAATTATTGATGGAAAACGTTGGTTCTAGGCTCTACTTGCTATAATATTATCAAGACATGAGTGCCATGACTGTGGCAGTACTAAATGTATGGAATTTGGAAACACTGAATTTTCGGATAGATTCAGTTTATTTTGTAACTTATTGTTGGTACCGTTGGATAAAGCTCGTAAAACACTTTCAGGATCAGTAACCAGTTTTTGGATAGCTTGTATAGTTTTTAATATTAAGTGGTTTTATTAAATGTATGGAGGCCGGAAACATTGAATTTTCGGATAGATCCAGTTTATTTTGTAACCTATTTATTGGTACCGTTGGATAGAGCTTGTGAAGCACTTTCAGGATCAGTAACCAGTTTTTCGATATCTTGCATAGTTTAGAAATAATCGAGTGAGATCACTTAAGGTTTCCACCCTGTAGAGCTCTTTTAAACGGTACCAATAATAGGTTACAGAATAAACTGAATCTATCTGAAAATTCAATGTTTCCAGCTTCCATACTAAATGTATGCCAGACACACAATATTAGAATTTATTTAGTAATAAACTCTTAAAATAAACTCGTAAATTGTATTCTTATTTTAAATTATTCATGGAAAACATTGGTTTTAGGCTTTACTTGCTATAATATTGTCAAGAGATGAGTGTCATGAATGTGGTAGTACAAAATGTATGGAAGAAGGAAACATTGAATTTTTAGACAGATTCAGTTTATTCTGTAACCTATTATTGATACCATTAGATAGAGCTTGTGAAGCACTTTTAGAATCAGTAATCAGTTTTATGATATCATGTGTAGTTTTTAAAATAATGTGAATTTACCAAATGTATGGAAGCTGGAATCATTAAATTTTCGGATAGATCCAGTTTATTCTGTAACCTATTATTAATACCGTTTGATAGAGCTCATGAAGCACTTTCAGGATCAGTAACTAGTTTATTGATATCTTGCATAGTTTAGAAATAATCGAGTGAGATCACTTATCGTTTCCACCCTGTATAGACAAACCAAGATTGTGTAAATTAAATCCCCTCGATCGGGCCCAC
>NW_021133569.1:0-1163 GCF_004193835.3 Ostrinia furnacalis | reverse complement strand
CCTACTTTTGGTTTGAAATTGTTTTCAAGAAAGGAAAGATATAGAAGTGAAATATATTTGTTGTTTTTTTTACTTTATTTAATATTTTTGAACAAAGATGTAAGCTTTAAAAACATTTTAATTTAAAATAAATAAATACTGAATTTCAAATACAAGGATCTGTCATTGATTATAGTATTTTTTTATAGTAAATTGTTTAACACTTTGTAACTTTTAGATTATTTTGTTCTGAATATAAGTACTTACTAGATGACTAATAAATCCCAAGCCCTTGAAAACAAATACACCATAATTCCCATATATGACCAAGCTTCTTTCATTATCTGTGAACAAACCGAACAAATATTATTATTTATAGAATTCAAAATAAGGTGCCGTAAAGAATCTTTTTAAAAATAACCTACAATTTTTATTTTTATTTTTAAGGGTTTATTTGTTAACTTTGATTTTATCAGTCTATTTATACTTAAGTAACTACCAAAATAAGTGCGTTTATACACTCGGCGTCAAATAAATCGGACCTCCCGCGACAATAAGTAACTTTCGAACGTATACATCCCCACTTTCTTCCAATATTGGTACTATTTGAAAGCCTAATTAGAAATTTCATTTCATTAAAAGNATTAAAAGAAAGGTTTTTACTCCAAAAAGGTGTCTTTAGTTAGAAGGATCCAGTGTATCTTCTTAAAGCGTCAGGTACTTACGCTTGAGCCAACTTTTATGGTTATAAAACTGTTCAATGAGGAAGATGTAAATCAAAATTTATTCCCCTTTTTCAGCCCTAACAAAAACTTTAAGCTAAAATAAGACTAACTGTGAAAAAATTTTGTTCATATCACGAAAATTGAATATTTTATAAGCAAATCAATATGGGAACGCGCGAAAACTGATTGCACCCCTGGAATACGGGCGGTGACGTCACACCGCTGGTTGGGCAACGACAGACGGGCGGCGCGGGTGGTAGCTGCGCTCTGTAAACTTACTTTCGTTCATTTCGATACATTTTTTTATTTTTATTAACCGTATCTGATGCCAACCAAATAATCTTCCGAAAGTAGATTTACTTATGGTTGCGGATACTTTCAGAAAACATGTAAAGTACCTATATTAGTGCAGAAATCCAAGGGCTTTCTAAACTTGCAAGGTAAGTGAACCTATTATTA
>NW_021133567.1:0-1795 GCF_004193835.3 Ostrinia furnacalis | reverse complement strand
AAGGTTTAAAACAAAAATTAAGTAATCACAAAAACGCAGAACGGACGGCCAATGGGGCAACAGGGTTCAAGTGGAGGCTACGTACCCGAAAGCGCATCGTAGGACGTCCACCTACAAAGTGGACCGACGACCTCATAAAGGTAAGCAGGAAGGTGCTGGATGCAGGCCGCTACCAAGCGGTCATTATGAAAATCATTGGGGTACAGGTCTATGTTCAGCTGTGGACGTCCTATGGCTGAAATGATGATGATGATTAAATGTTGCTTTATTAAAATTCCTACGCTAAAAATTATCCATTTGTATTTAATGCCACTATGCAGTCCTAGTTTAACTATTACGAGAAAAACTCATTTTTGCAGTTTTCATACCACTTGCTATTCAAGTAGCCATAAGATAAAAATAATACAGAATACATAGGCTTGTGATACCTTTTTAGAATCTCAATTAACCAAGGAAGTTTTTAAGGTAATGGGCACGATAGTCTTCCTACATTTTTTTTACACAATGGCTGATCAAAAGTGCAAGACAATGAATTATTTTTTCCTTCTTCTCTGCAATTTCTTAAAATTTTCATACTTTTAAACTAGTTTGTTGAACTTTAATCTTTTCTTTTGATAGCCCAACTATCCTTTGTGATAAGGAAAAAAACTAGATTGAAAAGTATCCTCATTTGTAGAAATGGCATGAGAAAAAGTAATCGCAGGTGGCAATTTTCTAAAAATGCACAAAAACTTAAAAATCTTGAAAACGGTGATATTTTTACTGGGGTCAAAATTGGATGTTAGGGAGACCATAGCGAGGCCTATCGATGGTTACAGGGTTATCCATTGTTTTTGGGACACCCTGTATACTTTGTAATGAAATAAAATATTTTGTATTTGTATATTGTATACAGTGTGAGTCACGTTAAAGTGTACATATGAAAATAGATGAAACTAGACCTATTTTTATCGACAAAAAAGAGGTCAAAAAATTTTTGAGATTTTTTTTAAATTTTTTATAGAATTTTTTTTCTTCCAATGACTTATTGTAAAGAAAACGTAATAACTTCTAAACTAAGCGGTATATCCTGATAAAATAAAAACAATAATAATGCTAAATATTAGGCAATAATAAAAAAATACATAAAATACACAAAAAATGCCAAGAAATAATAAAAAATGACACTTTTTGAAAAAAATCTGCTTTTAAATTCGTGTTTTTTTGGTTATTTGATAAATTTCTCCAAAAAATGCCCCTATAACAGGTGGTTTTTATAACTTTTTATTATTCTCTATCGTATTATCTTTGTAAAACCAAAATTCGCATGTCTCTATCCCTATCGCAACATTTGCTATGATCGTTTGAACAAAGGCCTGCCACAACATTATTCTCCGCTACAGGTAGAGACAATTTTAATTTTAACTAAAATGCTTATTTTATTTAGAAATCTTTTGTTTTTATTTGAAATCTAACTTGTCTTTATCAAAATTACAAATCTAGAGCCATTTTCAGTTTCGTTGTTAACGAAGCTTTGAATGGCGCGCCCGGAGAGGCTTAGTTCAAGCGATCATTGCAAACGTTGAGATAGGGATAGAGACATGCGATTTTTGGTTTTACGAAGGTAATACGATAGAGAATAATAAAAAGTAATAAAAACCACCGATTATAGGGGCATTTTTTGGAGAATTTTATCAAATAACCAAAAAAACACGAATTTAAAAGCAGATTTTTTCCAAAAAGTATCATTTTTTATTATTTGTTGGCCTTTTTTGTATATTTTATGCAGGGTTCGAGGATATACAGGGTGTTTGGC
>NW_021133566.1:0-527 GCF_004193835.3 Ostrinia furnacalis | reverse complement strand
TTCCGCAACATTGCGAGGGTTTTTATGTTCCTGGTCAGGCTATAAAATCATAACTATAGATGACCCACGCTGAACTGTCCCACCAAACTCAGTGACAGGGGGGCGCTACCATCGTTCAACTATATGGTTTCCAACATGGCAAAAATCTGAACCAGCGATCCGGTATTGACGGTGGCGCCCCACTGTCAATGTCATCGACAGGACAATCCAGTATTTTGGAACTATATTTGTAAATGTAAAAGCTTAACTGTAACATAGGTTTCAAGTGATTTTGCATACCTAGTAACATTCTCAATTGCATTTGATAGTGCAACTCTGAGTACAGTCGTACCTGTGTTAAATTAATAGGCTAACTTTATGTTTCAGGATTCAGGATTACGGGCTAATTTGATATTTTCATAAATTAACGAAAAAATATTATTATAGGTAACCTGGTTTAAATAAATTAAATGAAACCATCAATCGAGCTAGTAGGATTTATTTTATTATTCATCAATAATCAAATTCAGAACTTGAATATTCAACTG
>NW_021133565.1:0-639 GCF_004193835.3 Ostrinia furnacalis | reverse complement strand
TAATTGTAAAGGAATTATATGAAAAAATCTGCTACTAGCAGCATTTTTTCAATTTGGTGACGCCCGCTGAGACAATAGGAGGTCGCAAAGTTGAAATTCGTAAAGAGCACATCGAAATCTATACATTTCTAGATGCCTGCCGTGTGTAACCTGTACTTATAAACCAACATCCTTAATTTTATATGCAGCCTTTCTACATTGTTTATCATGCCATGTAGCATGACATAAAGAAAATTCCAGTTCAGTGTTTATTTAAAAACGCCTAAAGTATGTAGGTATGTCAAGTAAAACAGAATGTTAACATAGAATCCTATCCTACTAATATTATAAATGCGAAAGTTTGTGTGGATGTCTGGATGTTTGTTACTTTTTCACGCATAAAACTGCAGAACGGATTGCAACTACGTAATCTGTATTCATACGAATAAAATATTGTACGCCCAATCGGCAGGTTATAGCGGACTTATGTATACATTTAAGATCTGTGTTATTGTAATACCTATAACTAAGACAATAAATGATTTATTGATTTGATTTGATTTGATTTGATGAAACTTTACAGTATTATTTTTTTTTTTTTTTTTTATGCATAACAAGGCAGGTATTTTATTATTTATAACCCAAAATAACATATAGGCT
>NW_021133564.1:0-2266 GCF_004193835.3 Ostrinia furnacalis | reverse complement strand
ACACTATAGCCTATCGGGTATGTTCACGGACCTCATCAAAGGAAATGGTACGTGCGCAATAGGTTATATGACTTAGCCATCTTAACAGTTAAAAGTTACTTTAAAGGCGCGTTCTTATTTTTTTTATATGAAGGATTTGTTTGTTAGATTTGTCGGTGTTGAAAATATAGTATTTTTGCGTACTATATATTTTTTCAACAGTATATAGTACGCAGACCCGAAATATAGTACAATACTATATATTATAGTACGGTTGGCAACCCTAGTCATATCTTCCATTTCCTTTGATAAATTAGCAGTGGAGACTAAATGACCTGAAAATAATGATGATCCTACGCAAATGTTAATATATTTTTCTGTAGTTTTCCCAAACAAAAAAATGCTCAAAAGTTTGAGAGCCACCGTGCAATACCTCCGCCAGGTAATTAAGTGGTGTATTAGTGTATATTTCGGTCCCATCCCGATGCTATCTTGGGCGAATGCAATTTGTCTGTCGGCGACCGCTGATGAGAGCATCAGGCACACGTCTGCGAGCGGTCGCGCGATAACGGGTACAACACAACATACGTTTAGTAGTAAACAGCATTAACTCAAAAAATCAGTTTTTCAAGTTACTACCATATGACGACAGGTAAGCGAAAACACGAAAAAGTTATTATTTATTTAATTATTTTAATGATTAAACGTGCGACACTGTTTTATTGCAGATATCGGTAAATACCGATAGACGCGGTTTGGTCTGATCTCTCGGTTCAGCTTAGAATGCTTTCTTTGATAACTCCGCGTTGGCTCCGCGGCGCGATTCGAATAAAAGTGTCAACTTATGTCAGGATAAATCTTTCAGTAAGTTACTACCTTTTTCACAGGTTTTTCGAGTGACTTAGGAACTGGATTTATTCTGTATCAGCTTTTGCCCCTCAACATGAATTTGGTGTCATAAAAAGTACTTTATGGATAAATAAAAAAAGTATTTTGTGAGTGTTTATTCAAGCCTTCTAAGGCTTCGGCCACACAATGACATTCTTGCGTCAAACGACGTAACGACAACGCCATCTTGCCCCCACTGGGAATCGAACCCGGGACCTCTGGGTCTGAAGCAGGTGGTCATACCACTAGACCACAAAGGCGTCTATTTTACAGGATGCGGCGTAAATAGTGGTTGGACCACTATTCACGCCACACCCTGTATGTATCTCTTAGTAAGCGCTAGCGCGCGCTCTCTTAGTAAGTCTAAGGCTCAATTGCATCATCTTACTTAAAACTTTGATAAGCGTCAAAAATCTGTCAAACTCCATACAAAAAACACCGGTTATTGTTATTGTTTATTTATTTATTTAAGGACAACCAACAAAACATACACCATACATTCACAGTATATATAGCTTAATTTATTTATAAGGTATAAATAAATTAAGCTAAGGTGTTGCCTTAATTAAAGGTTGCCACGACATGCACAGAATGTTGGATAACAATAACGTTGCCAAAGTGACAGAATGCAAAACAATAAATTATTAATTAACCGTCGGAGTATACAATTCAGAAATTTGTTTTTTGAATTTACATAGCGAAGATGACATATCAACGCTGGCCCCGGACGAACGTGACAGGTTGCTAAATTGTGACTGAATCCTGTTGATAGAGGAGAAATGACCCAGATTTGTCCTAAAACCATTTGCTTTAAACGGCAGATACCTGGACAACCGAGCTAATTTGAAGGGAACATTGAATTATTGTTACGGTTAAAATAAGGTGGTGCAACTCAGTCTAAGTAGCGCCAAAAAAGGATACTCATAATAATAATAAATATGTTAAAACAGTGTTGTAATCTTGTAATAAACTTTTATGAACTCATCACATCTATACTTCTATACTTACTTCTATACTTCTATACTTACTATACTTACTAATATTATAAAGCTGAAGTTATGGAACATGACGCTCAACCACCATAAGGAGTTAGAGCATTTAATTTACTCAATCTTGGTTTGTCTATATATACTGGGCAGGGTAAAAAACTTCGTCACCGCGATGCAGGATTGTATGCGCGGTGGAGTTTGCCATAGTAAGATCGTAACAGCGCCATCTGTTGGTACGGTTTGTAGTGGTTGAACGCGCTAATCTCAGGAACTACTGGACCAATTTGAAAAATTCTTTTTGTGTTGGATAGTCCGTTAATCCCTGAAGGCTTTAGGCTATATATCATCACGCTAAGACCACTAGGAGCGGAGCACCAATGAAGAATGTTTCAAAACAGTGATTTTTTTCC
>NW_021133563.1:0-1464 GCF_004193835.3 Ostrinia furnacalis | reverse complement strand
TTTATTTGTGTGCCCGGTAACTTCGTGTACATCCAGCCGTAATTTTAACGGCGGGGCACGCTGAGGTCAATAACCCCAAGAATGAAGCAATTTACTCGAATGATATTTTTTGTAGTTTTTAGCATTACTAGTGTCTTGCACTTTTGTTAAGTTAAATTCATTTCTATCGTATTAAAAATGTAAATTTTATAAATGTAGGTAGGTAACATTATTATTTTGATTGGATAAAAATTCCTTTGTCCTCCTACCCTAGTTGCTCTTATAAATCTCCCGTTGTTTGAATATTATTCCAGCATTCTGACCGTTCCAATACATAAAAATTGGTACAGGTATTGGTACAGATAGATGGATGAGTGATTGCAAAAGGTGTAAAACTGGTTTTAATAATTTTATAAAGACAAAAGGCACCATGCGGATGTAAGACAAAAACGATCGATCACGAAGAAATTCAAACAACTGAATATTAAAGTGCTTGGAGTTCCATGACAAATGAAGCCAAATTCATCCATTTTAAGCAATCTATATATATAAAAATGAAACCCGTTTAGCGTTGTCACGGCATCACGTGTGAACGGCTGAACCAATTTCGATAATTCTTTTTTTTAAATGTTTGTGGAAGTCCAAGGATGGTTCTTACGGAAAAAAATATTAAGAAAATCTCTACGCTAAGGCGGTACGAAGTTCGCCGGGTCAGCTAGTTGGTAATAAAAGATGAGAAGGAGTCTTTCAAATCTAAGGTTTTCACATAATAAAATATATTGTTATCTAATTAATAATGTAAAGTCAGTGGTAGTATTGTATTTTAAAATAGTTAATATTAATTTATTTATTTAATTCCTTTAAATTTAGAATAAATCTATGTCTACAGTTTGGCTTTTGTACAGTTGTCGAATATACCTACTACTCCCCTCAGGTTTAATATGTGACCTACATTGGGGTACTCTAACTTGGCATGTTTAAGTATAAAATCGAAATTTATAACCCTGATCCAGGACAAAATAGTAGTATCATTTAATTTTGTTATGTTAGGTAAGCCATTTATTTTAGTAGTATTTAAGTCTACCAGGTACTAGCACCTTGGTGCCTATCTGCTGAAGAAAATTATCATCTCCGATTCGGTTGATGATAGTTGGGTCTCGGGTTAACCGGAGACGGCCCCGCGGCGCAGGCGGCGGCGGCGGAGCTGGCCGCTGGCGGCTGCTGGGCTGGCCGGGGTTCACTCGCTGCTCAGCGGCTGCCGCTCGCTCACAATGCCCCCCTTGCGTTTAAAGTCTGATGAGTTGTAGACGTACTGGGCTGGTATTACTGAATTATATTAGTCATAGATGATTTCGAGTGGTCTGATAAATCTGAACCAAACAAGAGATTCCTTTTGATTTCTTTCATGATATCTCGTTGTGATTCTCTAATGAGTGTCACAAAGTAACCGCCAGCATCGCTCAAGGTTTTCATAATTTCTTACGG